>NC_090265.1:1411096061-1411331061 GCF_040414725.1 Anabrus simplex
ACATGGCACATTTTCTAATGGGACGTCCCTTTGCGTGACGTTTGGATACTCAGTGTATGTAGACACCCTCAACCACGGATATGTATATTTAAAATAATCTCAACTTCAAATGTTTGTTCAAGAACACAACTTAAGTTGCTCAGTTTGAATTATACAGCCCATTGTCAACTCATTTTATCTGTCTGGGCCCATTATTTTAACGCATGCGTATTTTTAATTAATGGTGGAAATACAACACTATACAAATACGGCATGAAAACAATTTTTCAAAGAAATGTACTTACAAGTTATCACAACATTTTTGCCAAAACCTATTTTTAACTCTGGTGACATAACCGATATACTTCGAGAAGACCACATGTAAATTAACTGCCCGTTTCCACTGGAATTTCCCGAAATGAGACTGTGAAATATACAAACAAGTTAGACTGTATAGCTGTCACTGTGGGAAAGCTACCAAGAGAGCGACAAGCTGAAAACACTGAGTCAAGTTCAGTAATATAGGTAGAGAGTTCACCGGAGAAGCAGCTGGGCATTATCGTCTGGCAACTTAGGATCCCAAATTTGATCCATCGATGACATCAGTAAATATTATACTCATTTTATTGTAAAAGTGTTGGGATACATCTCAGAGAGAGTAAAAGTTATGCCTAACTCTGAAGAAAATCACTTTTCTTTCACCAAACACCTTGGTAATATAAAGCTTCGAGTTGTAGATACGTATCGGTTCTAGCCGTTCAGCCCAGAAACACTGGTAAAGAATCTAACATCGTTTCTCGAAACAACTAATCACTTTGGAGTAGAACAATCGCTTCTCATGACCAGGAAAGTTGCCTTTCCCTATCATTACCTCGACTCTTGGGAAAAACTAAATGACGAACTTTTACTTCATTACGAGGCATTCTTCAACAAACGCTAGATATTAGTGATGAAGATTATCAACATGCTAGAAGTGTGTGAAATCACATTAATATTATAACCCTGGGAGAGTATAGCGATCTATATTGCTTGTTAGACACCATTCTTTTAGCATACACCTACAATACTTTTAGAAACAGAACTATGGATACTCATAACGTAGATCCTGGGCACTACCTCACATCACCCGGGCTTACTTGGAACGCTATTCCGTTTTACACCGGCATTGAACTAGAATTACTGCAAGATTATGATCAGCTATTTATGGTATAGTGAGGGATTCATTGAGTTATAGGTCAAGTGTCACACCGCCTTTGCAAGGCTAACAACAAGTACATCACACAGTTTGATTCTAAACAACCTTCGCAGTTTATCATATACGAAGGTGCAAATAATCAGTACTGCTGGGCAATGTGTCACTCTCTTCCATACGGTGGATTTCAATGGGTTTCTCCAGATACTATTGACCAATCAAAGCTTATTCATGCCGTTTGGTTATATTCTTGAGGTTTTTTGTAGTGCATCCCTCAGAACTACATGAACGTCATAATGACTTACCGCTTCCTCCAGAGTGTATAAAATCTGCTGAGGCATCCGTAAACAAACTAATTCCTCAATTCAGGAATCGAACACATTACTATAGTTCACTACATGACTCTAATGCAAGCTTTGAATCATGGATTGCAGCTAATCATTATCCATCGTGTTCTAAGGTTCCGGCGGTCACGTTGGCCAAAGAATTGTGTAGAATTTGATATTAGTCTACGCAAGCCAGCGGGAAACGGATTTGAGAGAGATCTGTATAAGTTGTTCAACAATGCTATGTTTGGTAAAATTATGGAAATGTTCGTAAAAGACTAGAGATACGGCTTGCAACTGATTGTAAAATAGTCGAAAATTCGTAGCTAAACCAACATTCATTGATAGAACTACCTACGGAGATAACTTAGTAGCTGTTCATATGTCTAAGCGTGCCTTTGTATTCAACAAACCTGTATATATATATCAGAAAGTGTGTATTACACATTTCTAAAACACTTATATTTTTTAATCTTATGATATTTCGCTTCCCTACTATGGCTTAAACAATCCGAAATTTATGTATATGCGTACTCATTTCTTTATCCACTTAGTAAAATCTGAAGACACATATGGAATTGCAGTATTTCAATCAACTTAATACATTTGATTATCCACCTGATCACCCATGCCACTCAAGTTAAAACCAAAAATATTTAGGAAATTTAAAGATGAGGCTTGTGGGATAATAATTAGGAGATTAACTTGACTGAGTGTGAAAATGTACATCTTAGACATCGATGGAAGAGAAGTGAAAAAGTTTAAGGGTATTAAAGAGCGTGTTGTCAAGAACTGCATACGTTTTCGAAACTGCATTAATCTCTCAAAACCAACAAAGTTAAAATAACACCTATGAAAATCATTACGTACAAACCATATAATGTCTCATGCGTTTAAGTAAATAAGATAGCGTTAGCACCCTTTGATGATAAAAGTACAATTGCGGATGATGGGATAACTACTTACGCTCATGGACATAGAGCTGTCCCTTCACAGATTTGATGAATGAAAAATATTAGAGACAGACTAAGGCAGGTACCTCTCCCTGTAGTCCATATAAATAAAATTGTAGGGGGTCCGCTGTCTGTAATTTCTTTTGTTTTGCCAATTTTTCAGATATTTATCCGTTTTAGGTCAACTCAAGACCGAATCGGTGGTTTTTACGTTTCGTGTCTGTTTGTTTGTCTGTTTGTCTGTTTGTCTGTCTGTCTGTTTGTCTGTTTGCCTGTTCCACCATCACGTCGAAACGGCTGGATAGATCTCAACCAAACTTCATATTTAGAGTAAACTCATCCCGGGGATGGTTTCGATATGCATATCATTTTAAAATCTTTCAATACTCGGGGGGTTTATAGGAAAACCAGAGTGGTTTTTCCACCATCACGTTGAAACGGCTGGAGAGATCTCAACTAAACTTCATATCTAGAGTATACTCACCTCGGGGAAGGTTTCGATATGCATATTATTTTAAAATCTTTGAATACTCGGGGGTTTATAGGAAAACCAGAATGGTTTTTCCACCATCACTTCGAAACGGCTGGATAGATCTCAACCAAACTTCATATTTAGAGTATACTCATCCCGGGGAAGGCTTCGATATGCATATCATTTTAAAATCTTTGAATAGACGGGGGTTTATAGGAAAACCTGAATGGTTTTTCCACCATCACTTCGAAACGGCTGGATAGATCTCAACCAAACTTCGTATTTAGAGTATACTCATCTCGGGGAAGGTTTCTATATGCATATTATTTTAAAATCTTTGAATAGACGGGTGGTTTATAGCAAAACCAGAATGGTTTTCCTCCATTTTCTCTTATACTATTGATTTTCTGTAAACTTCGTTTACCGTACGTGAAACGTCTCTTCATTATAAACAACTTTCGTTATGTTCATAATTTACCTTACTCTTCACATGACGGAGAAATTTACAATTTTCCGCTGGTATCATGCTCTGCATTGAGTGACCGACAGACCGACAACGAACCTACAGGTTACCATGGCAACGTCTTTGACTGCATGCCAGCAGGGAAGTAACGTATTGCCATTTTCCTCATCATGCTTTTAAATTCGTGGTTGTTCCTTGGGTAGAAGGCAAGAGAGGCGTCAATCGGCCTATCTGCGGGATATTGGCGGAATATCGTTGGATATTATAACCGCACTCGAATAGATTAAGTAATGACACCATTAGTCATCTTCTTATTATTTGTTTACCTAAGAATCACTGACCTAAATTTCTCCTCTGTTACCGCTTTATTATATCCATTACTCACACTAGCATAATTTATTGAGGGGCATTTGATTTTCCAATACATTCACTTGGCATTTACACATTTGTCGTTATCCGGCTGTCCTCAGTTATAATCCATTTTCTATTACTTTCAACTTTCTTAACTGTATTATTTCTTCCTTAATTACGCCGTATGTACGCGAGTGCTACAAACTACTGGATGTATTTCCACCAAGACTCATATTTAGAATACACCTGTCCTTGATAAGTTTTAGGGCAAATATTGTTTCTAAATCCCTGAACTGAGTGGGGGTTTATACGAAACCGAAACAGTGATTTTACACTTTCACAAAATATACACAACCAAACTTAATGGAAATCTACCTACCTTGGTAGATAATAATTTCTAAACCTTTTTTCTCATGTGCATCATTTCGATACGAGGATTACTAAGGGAGATATCATTAACGGACCGTTTTTCTGTACAAGTCCCATCGGACTTAACTCACGAGCGGGTGCGTGTAAAGCGTACTCCTTACAATTTGAAAACTACTGAAGACATTCGAACCAAAATTTATATTTAGCATCCACCTGTCCAAAGGTAGGTTTTAAACGTAAATAACATTTCATGTTCCGGAATGGACTGGCGGTTTATAGGGAACCGAAATGGTGATTTTACTCTTCCACAATATATTCAGAACAAGACCAACCTGACTGGAAATCGACCAAGTGTGATGGAATTCCACCTCTAAACCTTTTTTTCATGTGCATTCTTTCGTCAGGAGGATTACTAAGGGAGATATCATGAATGGTCACTTTTGCAGGTTAAGTCCAGCGGACATAGCCCAAAAGGTGTTTTACATGGAGCAGATTCCTTATCTATATAAATCAAATCGTAACGACTGTGTGCCTCCACACTGACTATTTTGGCGAAATTTTCGTACAGCTTTCCGTTTAAGGGGTAATAATGACCATCTCCATAATTTTTGGTTTAGTTTCCTGAAAGTACTAATTTTTACCCGCCTCGCCCAAAATCCAAATTGCGCCATAATCTGCCAGAAGAAAAAGAAGATAATTGAAATTTGACAAAATTATACGTTTTAGCCTGTAACGAACGGAAAACATCCTAGATCATTACATTTTTCAATTTTTATCCCCGAAGAATATCGAAATATGCAGGCAATTTTAATGATGGTGCACACCTTCGGAAATTCCTATCACATAACGGATTGCACAATCTCCGTTCAATTTGGAATGATCTACAACCGTGGTCTTATGACTTTTTGCCGTATCTGTATCCCTTTTACGTTTGATTTTTCTCTTTAATCGATGTTAAGTCAATTTGGAATTTTCACATGCATAATTCATACTTTCAATTACTTATATGAAATACAGAATCATTAAACTCTTCACGAAAATTGGCCCACCCAGTAGCCATATGTGAGCCAAATGCTATGTATGTATCCGAAAAGTAATGTAATGTGAGATAATCTTACAAAACCTTTACCCTGTTCCACGTTTCTAACTCAATCTGACCCAAGAATAGATGAGATATCATAGGACCAGCCATTTAGGCCACTAAATCCGGCGTGTCTTATGGTATAATCCTTTGTCGATATGACGTACGTTTAGTAGCAGTTAATCTGTAAATGAAGGTCTTCAATATTGTAAACACGCATATACTTTCGTATGTCGATCTATATATATTCACTGATGTCGATTTTTAGCGATCGAGAAAGGGTGGGTCTGCTATTGTAATCAGTACTCCCCACACCGACTTTGACTGGCAGTAGGAAAGGGTTCCTTCTCCAACTCCTGTGTAACTGTCATTAGTAAGGAAAGCCTACAATTGTAATGAATAGTTCCCTTCTCGATTTGACTTGCAGAAGGCAAGTGAGCATGCAGTTTTGTTTAAAACTCCCCTACCCGATTGTGTTTGGCAGTAGGCAAGGGTGCCCGCAATTAGAAAAAAATGTCCTCATCTAAAATGTGACTGGCATTAGGCATAGTGGCCTGCTATTTTGATGGAAACTCACCAACTTGGTGTGACTGGCAGTAAGCTGGCTGGCAGTAGGAAAATGGGCCTGGCATTATAATGATAACTGCACAACTCAATTTCGAGTGATAACAGGGTAATTGCCTGCCATTATAATAGAAACTCCTCAACTGTAATCTGTCTGGAAGTAGGAAAGGGGGCTGCCATATTAACGAAAACTCCCCAAATCGATTCTGTCCGCATAGTAGGCAATGGGGCCTGCAATTATAACGTAATCATCCCAACTCGATTGTGAATGGCAGTAGGCAAGTGAGCCTGCCGTTATATCACAAATCCGTAACAAACACTTTACATTGGAAACAACGTACGGGGAACTCCCCATGCTCTTTCTCGGATAACGCTAAGAGACATGCAATTTAAAAACAATCTTATTTACTGCATGTACACTATTTACTTCGATAACCATTTTTGTTATTATTTATTCCTATTATCTCTATTATCATTATTATATTATTATGTATTTAGTTATTATTATTATTATTATTATTATTATTATTATTATTATTATTATTATTATTATTATTATTATTATATTATTATTATCATTATTTTATTATTATTTTTTTATTATTATTATTATTATTATATTATTATTATCATTATTTTATTATTATTTTTTATTATTTTTTTTATTATAATTATTAATATTGTGTCTTATTGCTTTGTGAACATGTAATGGGGCGGAAAGCCTGTTTGTTCATAAATAAATACTAAATACTTCGATAACCGAATACAATGTAGAATACCGTAGCGAAGCACGGGTACATTCGCTAGTATTATATAACACCCTAAGCACCTTTATATCGTCTAATACAATTCCCTCTATTTCTGTAGCATTTGGTAGATCGAATAGCTGTATTGTTACAGACTATTTCCTAACCTCCTCCTATAAGGATGTTAACTCCGTCTCTCAAGCCCGTATAAAGGAGAGGCATCCACAAAGAATTTCTTTGATCTTAACTACAGTATAATGCGCAGTGCCCTTCAACTCTTTGGTACCTTGTATTGCCCATTTAGCCCTGTGGTCTTTTATTCTAAAATCATTTAATGTATCATTCGAAACGATTTAAAGTTCGATGTTATTTTCAAAAGAAACAGTTAGGGGAAAGTTGTCTTATTGTATGCTCCTTGTTAAAGGTAAATGTTTCGTAAATATTAAAAATCATTCTAAGGCGATTGGTTGAAAAGATAATGAATTTTGAAGTTAGGAGATGTTTTTACCTCAACCTGTATTTTATTCTAAAAATTTAAAGTATTTTCCGATACTTTTTTAACGTAAGAACTCATTTTTAGCACAAAACGTTGAAAAGGAACAGTTAGGGTTGAGTTGGTATATATATCACATGTTAGAGAGGATAATTTTTAGAAAAATGTTAGCTAAATATCATTTCTCTAAGACTACCGGTTTAGGAGATGACGAATTTTTAATTTAAATGCCTTTTTCACACCAATCTAACACGGGTACTGAACCCATGACCTTTGGCCCAAGGGTTCAGTACATTTTAACACACTAGTACAGCTACTACAGTAACAAAGGTTATCTCACAAATTCTACATACATAAAAGTACACGAGGGCTAATGATATCGATGTTATAAAGCTACCAGTGAATCAACAAGAACAACTTAAAAGAATTTTTCGTTAATGGAACAGCATAAAATAAATAGTTAACAAACGCACACACTACTACAGTTTCTACAGTAACACAGGCTATTAAACAAATTTTACATGCATATAAGTACACAGGGCTAACGACCTCGATGTTGCGAAGCTCCTAATTAATCAACAACAAATTAAACGAACGGTTCGTTGAAATGTCGTATGGCTTTTTAGTGCTGGGATATCCCCGGACGGGTTCGGCTCGCCAGGTGCAGGTCTTTCTATTTGACACCCGTAGGCGACTTGCGTGTCGTGATGAGGATGAAATGATGATGAAGACAACACATACACCCAGCCCCCGTGCCACTGGAATTAACCAATTAATGTTAAAATCCCAGACCCGGCCGGGAATCGAACCCGGGACCCTCTGAACCGAAGGCCAGTATGAGAGGATAATTTTTGAAACATTTTAGTTAAATGGCATTTCTCTAAGACTACCGGTTTAGCAGATGACGAATTTTTAATTAAAATGTCTTTTTCACACCAATCTAACACGAGTACTGAACACATGACCTTTGGCCCAAGTCGGACAACGGTTCGTTAATAAGGGAGTATGAAAAAAGTGAATAGAAAACGGGTTTAGCGACTCTACATCCGCAAGCCTAGTAGCTGGCATAGGGATGGGCACCAAATGAATAATAGGAGATTCCAGTAATCTTGGGGTCGAAACCGAGACTATATAAGCCTGCACACGTAGCCAAGCACACCCACATTTCAAATTGCCCCCGCCCACTAATCAAATTTCCCGCGCTTGTGATGTCACACACCATACAGCTAGTCTGCGCTTGGACTATAACCGGCATGAGATATCTACTGCACCAACAGTCAATCACCGCTTGATCCAGTATTGTCATAATCTACCTACTAGCAGAGAATCGTTCAAATTCGTACAGTTAAGAAAAAATAACATGCAGCGTTGATTGTTGTTAAAATTTGCTAGGTCATAGTCTTCTGCTCAAAACAATTACGCTAGGCCTACATACAATTAGGTACTGGGAGGAGGTATGTGAAACGGGTGACGTCATCCCAGTGCCTTAGGGTAAAATAGGTAGTTGCGCGCGGCCACCATCTTGTGAATTAGTCCCTGCGCTAGCTTTCCATATCCTAAACCTTTTTCTCTAATCATACCCTTGTGTTTCTGTGTAATATCTAGCTCTGAAGATATTCTTCCCTTGTCGGTCTGCAGGCGGAAGTTTCTCTGTCGTAGGCGTAGCGAAACTTAGTTTACAGCAGATTAAAGAATGGTATTGTTGGGAGATCAGAAGAATGCACATGCCCGGTGAGGCACGGGGCGAAGGGGTTTTCACCAGCAGAGCCAGTGACGTAATGGTTACCATAGCAACTCCACTACTACCCAGGCGACTCTATATTACCTTCTACTGGCAGCTCTTCACTCTTGTCAGTTGTAATCCAGCAAACTGCAAAGTGTGAGTCAATGCTTTCGTGTAGCAGATAGGAGCAGATAAGAGCCGCTCTGTCTGGCCAGAACAGGAAGTTCGTGCTTGCAGGCCACATACCTCATTCTTGCATTCTTCTCATCTCTACACAGTATATATCATTTAAAAATTATCGGAACACCGGTGCATTCCTGATTGGCTTTCCGAATTAGGTGTAAATTCATTAATGATATAAGTTAGTCCATTATATAAAACCCATGTGTAACGGTGATTGGCCACATTCCTGAACAATGAATTTTTTATATATATACTTATTTATTAGTATACACTTACACATAAAGTTACAATATACACATAAGCACTTAACAAGGGACATGATGTATTGATACAGAAACGTGATGTTATATATCATCATTTGCACTTTTCTTGCACCTCAGTGTCCTGTGCTTACTTCTTACGCCTATGCACTTACATCAAAATGTATTACTTCATGCTACATGAAATTCACTAAGGAACGCAGCCTATACAATGTAACTTGTCGGAAACCACGATCTTCACTGTAACCCTGCGCGTCGCTAACACTCGCACCGCTTTCCAGCACCTTTGTGACAGGGATTAAAGAAAGAAATTATAACACACACGAGGTATCGGTGGAAGGTTTAGACACGGCTGAGACAACAAACCTGAATATATCACAGTATACTTTGGAGGCCTTTGATGAGTAGACTAGTGGTGGGACTACCACATCTTGCTATTTTCCATTTACATTCTTGTAAGTAGCTTCTGAAGGAAGTCAGAGATACCTTGTCGTTGGTTTGAAGGTAAGAGAGATACCCCATACTAAGCCAAGTCAGAGCATGTTGATGATCACATCTGCTAATGTCCAAAGTCAATACTGCACGATACACATCTTTCGGGTTTCTAGATCCCGTCAACCTATGGAACGCTACTCTGAGCCACTGCCAAATGTCCTTGACGGCTCTACAACTAGTCAGTCTATGAAACTGAGTGTCAATTACCGAGCATTTCTTGCATAGCGGCGATTGTGTCATGCTGTGGCGGAATTTCTTTTCTCCTGTCGGAAGTAACTCGTTTAGAACCTTATAGCTATCTACTTTCCATTCTAAGGGGATGCAAGACATTTGGAAAGTTGTCCAAATATTAGTCCAATTGTAATTGGGGTATTTGACCATGATGTGTGGAAGATGATCATGCTTCTGTAGCAATTTATTATAAAGTAGTTTAACAGTGGGATATTATGGTCAGAAAGTTGCAAGCTGTACAAAGCCTGAAGAAACGATTTAAAACAAGACGAGCGAAGGTAATGATTATTTTCCACAAGGGGGGAAAACTACACTGCTCTAGCGTGGTCGGAAGACGAATACTGCACCATTTCTCTGATCAGGAGAGTTTTGCATTTTTCGGAGACTGCTATGAGGCCTAATCCCCCTTGGTCAATTGGTTTCCTCAGTTGTGGTCTGGCTATACGGAAAGGATATCCTCTCCATAAGTAATATCCGACACAAAGTTCTATCCGTTGGGCAATTCTTTCACGCATCGGTAAAATTTGTGCTGTGTACCATAGTTTTGACAGGGCAAACAAGTTGATATGCCATACTTTTTGTATTATATTGAGGTTCCTGCTAAGGTGCATCAATAGGGTGGAGCGCAACTTTTGAGTAATAGTAGTCCAGTTTAAATCGACTATTTCTTCAATGTTTGGGGTAAAGATGATCCCTAGTATTTGAATACGCTCTTTGGTTGGTACTTCGGCTAACGATACTGCCTGCGGCCATCTACCAAGAGGAAGAAGTTCCGATTTCTGATAACTTACAAGGGCGTTGGAGGCCATTTCGTAGGTAGATATTATTCCTGTTAGCTGTTGAGCGATTTCTGGGGTCCGAAGATGAATAATGACGTAATCTGCATAGGCTCGTATGGTAAACAGATTATTTGGATTAGGTATGGAACTAAGGACGTGGTGAACAGCATGTACGAATGGTTCTATGCTCAAAGAATATAAGATCATAGACAAGAGGCATCCTTGTCGTACTGACGTCCGAATAGGAATCGGACGAGAAAAGAAACCATTAAGTAGATTTCGAGAATGGGCGGATTGATAAACATTATGTATAATGTTACAGAGAGCGTCGGGGAAACCCATATGTCTCAGAACTCCCAACAAGTATCCGTGATGAACTCGATCAAAAGCTTTCTGAAAGTCCAGACTTAAAATGGCACCAGCCAGATCTGTATTCCTTGCATAAAATAGCACCGTGTTCCTAATGTCTTGAAAATTGTGTGTTATTTTTCTAGTTGGAATACCACACGTTTGACCTTGTTTGATGACTCTTCCCATAAAAGGCATTATACGACTGGCAAGAATTTTCATGAATATCTTATAATCAGTGTTGAGCAATGTTATTGGACGGAAGTCTGATATTGTTTTGGGCATTTTAACCTTGGGTATGAGTATTATTATACCATCACAAAGCCCGGTACAATCAGGCAGTTCTTCGAGAAGTACATTCATTAGCTCCACAAAAGTAGTTTTGATGATAGGCCAGTAAGTCTTGTAAAAAAGGTAGCTAAGGCCATCGGGGCCTGGTGCGGACTTGGGACTAGCTGCGCGTATTGTCTCAAATACTTCCTCTTCAGTGATGGGTCGGGTCAGATCCTGTTTCTCTTCTTCACCCAAGTGCTGCTCTACAAATGATAGAAGTTTTTGTTGCTCGGCTACGGAGTTCCCGTTATCTTCAAATGTTTCTTTGAAGTATTTCTCTGCTTCCTATAGACATTCTTGCGTACCATTCAACTGTCTACAATCTTCCGAGTGTAGGGTTTGTACAAATTTCCTCTGAGCCTTCCTTTTCTCCATGGGTATATGGTAGAGTTGAGCTTTCTCGTCCGCCAGGAGGGATGAAGGGCAGGACCGCACAAGAGAACCTTGAAGAATGTTGTCCTGATTAGATGTTATTCGACGTTTGAGAGCTGC
This sequence comes from Anabrus simplex, assembly GCF_040414725.1. NCBI lineage: Eukaryota > Metazoa > Arthropoda > Insecta > Orthoptera > Tettigoniidae > Anabrus > Anabrus simplex. The sequence continues at coordinate 1,411,107,895 of NC_090265.1, forward strand.
TATACTGTTGGAGGCATCAAAGCCTGCTTGTTGGCGAATCAATAAATCATTGAGGATTACATAGTAGGAATGTAGGGTTTGTCTCCTGTTATTTGCCATTTCCACCCCATATCTTTTAAAAAAGGATCGAATTGCAGGCTTCAGTCTGTACAACCATGTTGATATGTTGAAGGGCCTCTGCCTTTGTAGTCGGTTAATTAAGTCTGTCCATATCTGATTAAATTCTTCTTGTATTCCCTCCGTATTTAACAGGGAGTTGTTTAATTTCCAGTATCCTCTCCCTATCCTGGGTATAAATAGTCAGATCGCATTTTCAGGACAACTGCATGATGGTTACTGAACGGTACGATATTAACTGTTATGTCATGAACACTAGGAATAGTGGTCTTATTAACATAGAATCTATCAAGACGGGATGCAGCTGATCCTTGGAAATATGTAAACTGAACAAGCGGGCCATATTTGGATTCCCAGACATCACGAAGTTGGAGAGCCGTATATAGGCGTTCAAGCGCTGGCGACGAACTGAAGTGACCTTTTTGATCTTTGGAATGCAACACGCAATTAAAATCACCTCCAATGACCAGTCTGTGACAGTTGTGTAGCAAATAGTATGGTAGTTGTGTGGTAACAAATTCCTCCCTTTCATGTCTTCGGTGTATCCCTGAGTGCAAGTAAATGCTCACGTAAAGTGTGTTGTCGTCTGTAAGTATAGTTGTAATCCTTCCACTGGGATGACATTCGGTAAACTTGATGGGTATATTTGCTCTAAACAGTATAGCGGTACCTCTGGACTCCTCTCCGGGGTTGGCAATGTAAGCATATAATGGGCCAAGAAAAGATAGATTACTGATGTTAACCTCTTGCAAAAAAATGATGTCAAGGTCGTGATCGCGAATAAATTCTCGGAGAAGAACTTGTTTACTTCTACTTCGCAGGCAGTTCACATTAAGGGTGGCGGAAGTGCGAGGAAGTATTATAAACAAAAGGAGAAATACTTTAGCCACCCACATTTTACTGACCATTTTTGATCTGGCCTCGAATTTTGTCTTGCGGGATGTTTTTAAGAATTTTCGGTCCTCGCCCTTTACTAATGTCGTCAACCGGGCGTTTTAATCTGGGGTCTCTCGAACTGGTGCCCGAAGGTTTGATTATTCGGACATCTATTTCCGTATTCTCATGTGAGCTGGTTGGTAACGAAAGTGTTTGTAGTTGACCTGGACCATTATCCAAGATCTCTTCCGGTACTAGAACATCTGGAGTAGAAAGGTGTTCCGCTTGGTCAGCTATCATGGGTTCTTCGTCTTCCCCTATGTGTTGTTGGTCGCTTATAGATTGAAGTTCATGGGGTTGTTGTTGTTGTTGTTGTTGTTGTTGTTGTTGTTGTTCTGGGACATCTAACCCCGGGGGGGGGGGGAAGAATCTTCTTCCGTAGACTCATCAACTGATGTTGAGGAGAGGTTCGGTACAACAGTCCTCTTGTCTGCACTTGTCATATCTTCCTTACATGTCTCAATGTTTCTATCAACATCCATGAGGTGTTGTAGTGGAACTTGTTTGGAGTTATGTGGGTCCTCTGTCTCCGGTGATGTGCACTCAGGTACTGTGTCAACTGTGTGTGTGTTGTTGATATTGTCCTCGAGTGTGAGTTGGGCAGCTGATAACGGAACTCGTTTGTTTGGGAGTTTGCCACTCGCTAGTGTTGCCCATGTCGGGGCATCGACCGCGGCCGGCGTTTGAACTGGATGTTTTCGTTTGGGGCATTGACCTCGCAGATGACCTGTTTCACTGCATAACAAGCATGTTATGGGCTGGCTTTCGTAGCTGATTAAAGCTCTGATACCACCGATACCAAGATAGGAATGGATATGCTGTTTTAACATAACGTACATAACGTACACCATTATTTACTTTATATCGAAAGCTTGAACACCAGGTCTCATCATTAATGGAAACAGGTAACAGGGTAACAGGGTCACTGTTTGCAAAGTCCGAACACGACCAATACAACGGTACTCGTAACTTCCTCACCACACTACTACTAACACGTCCGACGCGCTCGCAAGCACAGCGAGAACTGATTCGCAACTGCTAAACATTTATCCCATGCTATCACAGAAATCAAGCAAGTGCTCCACGTTCATATTGGAATTCATATATTTCTCAAATTTACCCATTAACTTCTCGAATTCTGCAATGTTCTTTCGAATTCTCGCATTGAAATCGCCCATTAAAATATCTAGTAAAGTAATAATCCGGAATACAAACCACATTGTTTCATAAAAATAGTCTACTTCATCCTCATTTTCTCCCTAAGTATGGTGAATACAGTGAGACGATTCTCTCGTAATACCTTTAGTTTGCCTAAAGGAAACTGTGATGAGAGCTACAAAACGTTTAAAAATTAGGTAACAGAAAAAAAAACCACGAAGAAAGTTTCATTTTCTGTCAGATACAAGGGTACACAGTAGAAGGGCATGGATACGCGTTACTATTCAGCATAATAACCATTACTGTACAAGCATTTGTTCATACAAAAGCACCGATTTGGAGATGAGATGAGGTGAGATGAATCTGTCGTGGTAGGTTTTTATGACCGGATGTCCTTTCTGACGTCAATGGAAGGAATCTGCGATCACTTACTGAAGCACGTCATGACGGCATGCTGAGCGGCCGTACAGTACCTTCGTCGAATGGCCTACAGCCAGGTTTTACTTTAACGATCCGAAGAGATGGAAATCAGTTGGCAACAGGTCGGGACTGTAATGAGGAAGATCCAGATGGTTGGATTTCTCACGAAGGGAGTTTGCTGGCATTTGCTGTGACGCATTCTAGCGTTTGCGGGTAGCAGTACGTAGAAAACGACGTAGACTTCCCTCAACAGGGGTTGTGCTGTTGCACAACTTCAGATCAAACGCAGCTAAAAGCACGTTTGAGTTGTTACGATGCTTCTGGTTGGAGCTACTGGGCCATACACCGCACTGTGCAAAGCTAGCACCCAGTGATTTCTATCTATTTGGACCGTCGAAGTAATACCCGAGTGGTACACGATGAAATAATTATACGTCCGTTTAGCATTCCATCAAGATTTGGCTCCAGGGACTATTGCTTCTATGCGAGCATCGATGCCATGTTCTACCGTTGAAACATCTGCTTGGACAAGAATTGGGACTTTGATGAATAGTAAAACTTATTAGTGCCCCGCTATTTTTGTATCCTTGTATCAGCCTGTGAAATAAAGTTTATTCATGTGAGTCTTTCTTAACTTATTTTTGAAACGCCATTGTAGCATGCAACACGTTTTTCTTTAGGCATACTACAAGAATTACAAGAGAATCGTGTAAGTGTATTCGCCATACTACTTTATTATTTGAATCTACTTTATGTAAGTTTCCTAGTGAAAATACCATCAAGAGTTCTTTTGTTTGTCCAACCCTTGCCACGTTTCCCTACGGGGTCGGATAGGAGGTGAGATGTATCTGTCGTGGCAGGTTTTTATGACCGGATGTCCTTTCTGACGTCAACGTCATCAGAGGGGTTAATGAGATGAAATGAATGACGTGATACATGATACTAGGAAGGGGCAAGGTGAAACCCGGTGCCGGCACATAGCCTACTCTTCTCGAATGGCACCAAGGTGTCTGCTCAATGCTTAAGAACCCCATCCGACGGACGAATCACCATCAATAGCGTCATATGCCCTCACTCCATATGAGCACTGCGGAGAGGTTTGGAATTTAATCCAGGCTTTTGGCCAACATTCTAATAGTGAAATTCTTTTCGACCAACGGGACTCGAACCGGCTAACCATGGTGTCAGACCGTTTAGACATCAACGCCTTAACGATCATGGTCACTAGGTGGGCTTGGAAATACCTTGAAAAGCATCTGTAACGTTCTCCCGATATATATGTTTTCTTACCTCGTGCATATTCATCGCTAGTGACATTGGACTGCTACGTTTACCATCCATCTGTTGCCTTGTCTGCCTCACGACTGTGTGTTTGCTTGCTTTCCTCTCCCCGCCTTCCCCTGACGTCATCATTGTTACCGCACATTCCACGCCTGGCTCTCCGGCCTATATAAACTTGCCGTTTCGCCTTGATCGGCGATCAGGTGTGTGCATTATGCTATTGTAAGCAGTGGGAGTTTTATATCGTCCGCGGCTGGTCCGTGCTGACTTATTTAACCTGTGTGGGAACCTTCTACGTCTCGCTGGGTGAGCAGACTCAAGTTTTATTTTACATATTCATGTGGATATTCCTTCTAGCTCCTCACAGACTTTGTTACAAATATTAAGCTTTGAAAAATTTCGGTCCCTTTTGGACTTTACTTACGCTATGGAGCACTTCCTTAATTTCTGTGAACATTAACAATTGTGATTGGGGAGTTTTCCTTGGCGAACCAATAAGCGAGCTCGAACCTTACATCGTGTGTGGAAATGAACTTAACTTTCAACGGGGTTTTGCAGCCTGATCCCTGCCTGTTTCCTTAATGCCCTTACCTGTGTTTTGATTTTTCATTATCTATTTTCCCTACCTCTCCATCTACCGGTGTATGCCCTTGTTGCTTCCTATTATTCTTCTTCTATGAGAAATTAATAATGCACTAAAAGATTAGTAATGGTCTGCGAAATTTCATAACTGTTCTTCTATTTAATGGTTTTAAAATTAATGTCAACTTGTTCTTCTAGTTAAATGAAATTCGTTTTCGGGGGATTAAATATTGTGAAATATCGATGTATCATTCCACTAGTAATATTTTTTTGAAGTATATTCAGGGTACGTCCTTGCTACGATATTGATACCATTGTAACTGTTTGAATCTTGTCATCTGTTTATAATTCTCACAAAGCACTTGTACATACGCCTTATTTTCTTAACTTAATCTTCTACTATTCCAGTACCTGACCTATACCAAAGATTATGAGTTTTAATTGCTATGTATCGTGTTTATAAGCTTTCTTTTGATGTTGTTACAATATATGTCATGATTGTTCAAACCTGATCCCTTGGGCTTATTATTTGTTTGCTGTCCCCTTTTCATTCCTATGCTCCTACTACGGAATACCTCTGGGGAAGGGCCTTGATTTGTGTTCTGCGCAACTAACTGCGCACTACCTCCTACACGTTTCCAGTTACTCTGCTTGGCCTGACACGTAAACATTGTGCTCTGTCATATGATTGAGGGAGACACTCCTCTCCTTCTTTAGAGAAAACGTGTTTTAGAACTGATCTATACTAAAGACATAAAATCGTAACACATCTTATCCAATCTCGTTCTCCTGATCTCCAATTACTCAAACATCACTTATTTCTAACACATCCAGACATATCCTCATTTCCCCCACGAGCCCCTTTGGCATCGGTTGCACTCCAACTCCATTTCGCTCGAAAAGTTATTTTCAAGGGATCCCGACCTGTCACATGGAAGTGGGACTCCTTCTCTCCCATGGGTTGAATACTTGCTTTAAATATTTTGAACATGCTCGGCAAATTTGGTGGAGTAGGATGCAGGTCTTAGCTACACATAGTCCCAGTGAGTGCCTCTACTATTGCGGTGTAGGGGTCTCCGGTGGGTTGTATAGTCATAGTCGCGTGAGCATAAAATTTACATATGATAACAATGACATTTACAATAAGATACAAAAGTTGAAAACTAGAAAAGCGGCTGGAATTGATCAGATTTCTGGGGATATACTAAAGACAATGGGTTGGAATGTAGTACCATATCTGAAGTACTTATTTGATTATTGTTTGGTCGAAGGAGCTATACCAGATGAATGGAGAGTTGCTATAGTAGCCCCTGTATATAAAGGAAAGGGTGATAGACATAGAGCTGAAAATTACAGGCCAGTAAGTTTGACATGCATTGTATGTAAGCTTTGGGAAGGCAATCTTTCTGATTATATTAGACATATTTGTGAAATTAATAACTGGTTCGATAGACGGCAATTCGGTTTTAGGAAAGGTTATTCCACTGAAGCTCAACTTGTAGGATTCCGGCAAGATATAGCAGATATCTTGGATTCTGGAGGTCAAATGGACTGTATCGCGATTGACCTCTCTAAAGCATTTGATAGGGTGGATCATGGGAGACTACTGGCAAAAATGAGTGCAATTGGACTAGACAAAAGAGTGACTGAATGGGTTGCTATATTTCTAGAAAATAGATCTCAGAGAATTAGAGTAGGTGAAGCTTTGTCTGACCCTGTAATAGTTGAGAGGGGAGTTCCTCAGGGCAGTGTTATCGGACCTTTATGTTTTCTTATATATATAAATGATATTAGTAAAGGAGTGGAATCGGAGGTAAGGCTTTTTGCGGATGATGTTATTCTCTATAGAGTGATAAATAAGTTACAAGATTGTGAGCACCTGCAACGTGACCTCGAAAATGTTGTGAGATGGACAGCAGGCAATGGTATGTTGATAAACGGGGCTAAAAGTCAGGTTGTGAGTTTCACAAATAGGAAAAGTCCTCTCAGTTTTAATTACTGCGTTGATGGGGTGAAAGTTCCTTTTGGGGATCATTGTAAGTATCTAGGTGTTAATATAAGGAAAGATCTTCACTGGGGTAATCGCATAAATGGGATTGTAAATAAAGGGTACCGATCTCTACACATGGTTATGAGGGTGTTTAGGGGTTGCAGTAAGAATGTAAAGGAGAGTGCATATAAGTCTCTGGTAAGACCCCAACTAGAGTATGGTTCCAATGTATGGGACCCTCACCAGGATTACCTGATTCAAGAACTGGAAAAAATCCAAAGAAAAGCAGCTCGATTTGTTCTGGGTGATTTCCGACAAAAGAGTAGCGTTACAAAAATGTTGCAATGTTTGGGTTGGGAAGAATTGAGAGGAAGAGCTGGTCGACTAAGTGGTATGTTCCGAGCTGTCAGCGGAGAGATGGCGTGGAATGACATTAGTAGACGAATAGGTTTGAATGGCGTTTATAAAAGTAGGAAAGATCATGATATGAAGATAAAATTGGAATTCAAGAGGACAAACTGGGGCAAATATTCATTTATAGGAAGGGGAGTTAGGGATTGGAATAACTTACGAAGGGAGATGTTCAATAAATTTCCAATTTCTTTGAAATCATTTAGGAAAAGGCTAGGAAAGCAACAGATAGGGAATCTGCCACCTGGGCGACTGCCCTAAATGCAGATCAGTATTGATTGATTGATTGATATGGAGATATCCACACCTGTTTCATAGCAACTGGTATCCCGACTCTCACAGCCAATTTCCAGGTCATTCAGTCATAGCCCATGGTTACTCACCTAGGACATGACTACAGGAACCCACACCAAAAACATCATACAGTAAATAAATAAATAAATAAATAAATAAATAAATAGATAAATAAATAAATAAATAAATAAATAAATAAATAAATAAATAAATAAATAAATAAATAAATACATAAATAAATAAATAAATCTGTATAACTGCTCCTAACTCACCATGCCAACGTCCCGAAAAACTTCTACCCATGATTTTGTTCTTTTTCTGGGAATTTAGACAGGATGACGATAAGAGCGATATTTTCCCTCACACCCACCCTGACTGATAACTATCTCCTTTCATGTTGAATAACAGCCTATTATCTACGAGAACCTTATACCACGTGTTTGAACTTCCGTAGAGACGGCACATATATGTGGGGAGATGAAACTGAAGACGCAATCTTGTCTTCACAACGAGCTTTGTCTAGCCTAGCCTCCAGTCAAATGCTATCCACCACGATCACGTATTCCTATTTTATTTGCCCTGAGAATGTTTCATGATTGCTTGATACTTTAGCTATATTGGATTTGTTCTTCAGGTTTATGGTTAGATGTCGACTATCGAGTTGCATATCATTTCCTGCATATGCAGTGAAGCTCGGTGTAGGACAACCGCATATAAGAATGGTTAGTTTGTGAGACCGATGAGTTTTATGACTTTGCTATGATTTCTATATTGAAATTGTTATTACTCATCAATACCTTAGTGAACACTCACATGTAATATGACCCTGTACAATTCAGGACGAGTGCTACCCTGTCCTTTAGTCTTTAAGTATTGCAAAGCTAGATGTTCAGTATTCGAATTCCTAAAATTTTCCTTCAGATTTCCAAGGCAAAATTGCAACCATTGACAGTATATAGATACGGTAAGTAACTGAACTCACGAGACTGAATAAGGCCTATTCGAGTCCTTAGACTGGTGGTACAATAACTGAAGACGCCAACGATTGAACCTGTAGCTTTTGAGAAACAGGAAATTATGCTAATCCTGCACTGCGAGACTCGCAAATCCAATATGGTGACTTCAGTTACAAAACAATTATTGAACTTTTCAACAATGAACATAGATATAACAGTTATAAGTAATAACACCTGGTCTTATTAAGCGTATATGCCGTATTTCCGAAAGTGAGAGCACTTACAAATCCTTTTACTTAACCAAGAAATAGCCTGGATGAGTAGCACAGACGGCAGAACTTTGGCTTTCTGAACCTAACAGAGTAGGTTCAATCCTGGCTCAGACCGGTGGTATTTGAAGGTGCTCATGTACGTCAGCCTCGTGTCACTAGATTTACTGACACGTTAAGGAACTCGTGCGGGACAAAATTTCGGCCCCTTGACGTCGCCGATAACCGCAAAAGTAGTTAGTGGGACGTAAAATAAATACAAAATATATTATTGTTGTTGTTGTTACACACATGTTCATAAAAACTGAACACCTTGAAGGACTAGAGATAGGAAGTTCATGAGGACATGTCCGTTAGTATGTTCTGCAGAAACGATTAACGTTCCAGTCACGCAGGTTCAGCAAGTGCCCTGTTGCCTAGTAGGCACTGGGTCATCCATGGGCACAGATAACTTTTTCCATGCGTGATGGCATCGACACGTATAAGGCGCGAATGGCGGCCTGGGGTACAGTCATCCATGCTGCATTCACTTGGTTCCACAGTTCATATTTGGTGGTTGGCATTGGATCACAGCGCCGCACCCGTTCTTTCACCATATCCCACACAATCTTGACTGGCGACAAGTCCGGTGATCGGGCGGGCCAGGGCAACAGTCGAACATTTATTGACAACAAGAATGCACGTGTTCGTGCAGCAACATGTGTTCGCGCATTGTCCTGCTGAATAATGGCGTCCACGGTGTTATGCAGGATGTTTGGCTATGGATCATTCACGTAGGTCAAACTGGTCACATTGGCCTGGACACACACCAACTGTGATGTGTGGTTGTACCCAGTAGCACCCCACACCATAAGGCCTTGAGTTTGCGCTGTATGTCTTATGCGAATGCAGTCAATGTGATGCCTCTCCCCCTGTCTGCGGCGAACCAACATGCGGCCATCATTTTCAAACAAACAGAACCTGGATTCGTCCGAAAACACTACCTGCTGCCATTTTTGCCGGCAGTGACGTCGTTCCATACACCATTGCAGTCGAGCATGTTTATGCAGATTAGTCAAAGGTAGGCGGAGAAGTGGACGAAGCGCCGGTAACCCAGACCATAATAAACGGCAACGGATTTTCACTTCTGATTGTGTACGTGTGTTACACTGTTCCACTGTTGCGCCAGAGTCGAGGAGGACGCAGATCTGTCTTGCAATGCCACTCGAATGAGGTGTCGATCTTCTCGGGGTGCTCTGGGTGGTGCGAACAGACCCACCTCGTCGTGTTCTAGAGTTTTCTGTGAACCATTCTGTACACACCCATGGCACTGCCAACACACTTCATGCCACACGAGCAACAATTTCCCGGATGGATGCATGACGTTCTCTCATGCCAATAATGCGCCTTCTTTCAAACTCACTCATTTGACGGTACGGTTCTCGCAAAGCTCTGCGAGTCATCCTGCACGTCTGCTCAAGTCTCACCGATCCATTACCTTCAGTTTATAGCGAGGAGAGCCCCCAGGCACATTTTACCAGTTGGTGGTGCGGCTTTATATCGATGTGGGCCTTGAACCTGAGGGCCGACATGGTTCAAATGCTAATCATTTCTTCAGAACATACCAATTGACATGTTCTGTGAAAGTAAACTTTCTATCTCTTGTCTTTCAAGGTGTTCTGTTTTCTATGAATACGAGTGTATAAGGATATGTATTTCTAGTGCTAGGAAAGCCTTTCACCTTCCAATTTACGGACGCGTCTAAATATTATACATAATCAGTATTGTGCTGTACAACACATAATAAAGGTAACTATCTCATTTTCACCAAATTTTATTTATCCACATCTATATATATAAAAGCAAGTCGGTCTGGAGCGATGTATATATAAATATTTAAAAATGAAAAAAAAAAAAAAACGTGAATTAATGAGGCACTTCCAGAAATCTCAGAAATTTGAAACTTGGTGCGGGAGAAGCTGATGATCCCAGGATCCCTAGAAAAATCTAAAATTCTCAAAATTCCCTGAAGGGGGCACGCTGGGGGGCCTCAAATTTTGGGCTCAGCATAAGAACGCAGTCGTATAATTTATCCAAAACGAAAACCTATAGGTTTCGTGAGTTTAAAAGTTTTCTGGAATTTCCTAATTTTTTCCCCCGTCCCCCCAAATCAAGATGGCGGCACAACCTGCCAGACGAGGTAGAAAATTGAAATTTGGTGAAATTATAGCTTTTGGTCCCTAACCGACGGAAAAATTCCAAGACGTTCAAATTTTTCACTTTCACCCCCAATATCGAAATATGAAGGCAATTTTAATGACTGTGCAGACATTCCTTTTGAGGTATTTGTTGGCTAAACGGGAAGTCGTATCACAAAAGGGTTGGCACAATCTCAGTTCAATTCGGAGTGATCTAAAACTTTGGTCCTATGACTTATTGTCGTATCTCTCTTCCTTATACGTTAGATTTGGCCGTAATTCTGAATTGTTCTTAAATTTGATGATTTTTACAAGTATATTTCATTGTTTGACACTCTTATAAGAATGATAGGATCATCAAGTTGTGTGCGCACATTGGCACAATCAAGGGCCATATGTGGACCAAATTTCATTATTCTAGCTTATACATAAGTAGGCAAAACGTAATGTAAGACGTTAAAAATGTACCCAAAATTCACCCTATTCAAAGTTTGAACTCAATTTACCCAGTAAATATGGGATATACGAGTAAAGGGTTTAGAAACAAACATGTATGGTAATAAATGAGGCGTCTGATGGCGTAAATCGTTTGTTCATATCATGCACCGTTTAGGATTTATGAATCTCGAACTGGAAGTCTGCACTTTTCAACGCGCTCATGGTTATCCGTCATCTCTCTATACAAACGCAGGTCTGTCTGGAGCGATGTATATATAAATATTAACATATAATAGGACCACCTGTTTATATCGCTAAATGTGGCCAGAAAGTGCGTCTTATCGTACAATCCTTTTTTTCAATTTGATGTACCGTTTAGCAGCAGTTATTCTGTAAATGAAGGTAAACATCCATATACTTCCGTGTGATGACTATATTCTTTCATTGACGTGGATTTGTAGCGATCTAGAAAGGGTTTGTCTGCCATTGTTATTAAATACTTCGCAAATCGATAGTGACTGTCAGAAGGAGGGCGTCTGCTATTGTATTCACTCCTCCCCACATCGACTTTGACAGGCAGTAAGAATGGGGTCACCCTCCATCTCCTGTGCTCTATTTTAATGCATAATTCGCTTCTCAATTTGACTAGCAGAAGACAAGGGAGCGTGATTTTTTCAAAACTCTTTTACCCGATTCTGTTTGTCAGTAGGCAAGGGTGTCTTCCATTATAAGTAATTTTACCCATCTAAAATGTGACTGACGTTAGGCATAGTGGCCTGCTATTATAATGGAAACTCACTAACTCGGTGTGACTGGCAGTAAGCTGACTGGCATTACAAAATGCTTCCGCCATTATAATGATAAGAACGCAACTCACTTTTCACTGGCAGTAAGGAAGGTCCTTGCAAATATATTAAAAGTTCTTCAACTGTAATCTATCTGAAAGTAGGACATGGGATCTGACATTGTAATGAAACCTCCCCAAATCGATTTTGGCCGCGCACTAGGCAATGGGGCCTGGCGTAAAATGAATATTACCAACTTCTTTGTGAATTGCAGTAGACAAATGGACTTGCCATTATCATCGCATTTCCTCAAATCACACTTTCATTGGAAACGACATCTGTGGATTTCACAATGCTGTTTCTCGGATAAAGCCAAGACACACCCAATTAAAAATCTTATTCACTTCATTTGCAGTAATTTACTTCGATATCCGTATACAATATAGAATACCGTAGCGAAGCATGGGTACATTTGCTAGTCACTAATAATTACAAATGTTGCATATTTTCACTGTAATAAGAGAAAATGGAACAATAAAAGAATATTATTTTCAAACCTGAAAACTTTTCAGAAATTTGATCCAATTACATAACCATCTTCTAACACACAGGCACTACGCAATTTCTAATGTACTCTGTTCCGATGACAAGTCCATGATCTAACTTTATGACAAGTATTCACCTTTTCCGTTGCTGCAAGAATCACATGTGTAGGTAACGTTGACATGTTTCTTGCAAAGAAAGAGATTACAGGAATACACTGAATGGTAGTACTAAGGTATTTTGCTTGACCACAAGCAACACCTTCCACGTTTCTTCACTTGTCCATGACGGTTTACTTCATCTACTGCAGGTCTACGGTATATGTCGAAGAATGCTTTGATATTACACGGCAGTGACTTTATAGTTGCTTTTTTTATGAGTTGCGGTTTCATTTCAGATAAAGACAAGATTTTCAGTAAATTCTTCTGGTTACCTAAGAATTTTCGATATTTGGACAGTAGATAATTTGAGTGTTTATTCCATCTATGTTCAACAACGTGTAAAACACTGTTATTGGCAATCGTCTTGTAAGGCGTGAAACACTGTAAGATATTGCTCACTTGGTCAGCTGTGTCTACACCTCCCTTGGTCATAATCCATTACTATCACATACCTCCCAGTCTCAGCATCAATTTCTGGTGTATCGTGCATTATAGATGACAGAATTACAGCTCGGTCCTTTTTAGGAACGTAAGATGTAAGTGTTACATCTTTCTGGAACACTAAAGGAGATGACTGCACTTTCGTCTTTCATTAGACTGAAACTTGGCTGGGATTTATTTCTTGTTCTTTTTCAGCGTACCTATACAAGTAAGATTCGTCTCTAAGAGGCACATCACCTATGGATAACTGGTGTTCGAGTTATCAATAGTAATGTTCCTGTTGGTACCTTCAATATCAAGAATCAATTGAACAATATCACTTGGCTTGTTGGAAACAAAATACGGACCTTCCTCTTGCTTACCACAATACAATGTCAAGTTGCTGGTATGAAAATGTTTTAGAGTCGTATATTACAAAAAATTGTATCCCATACTTTGCGGGTTTCTTGGGATAAATTGCACAAAACTGCATCGTCCACAAAACAATTCGAGTTTCTCGTCAGTTGTGACGTAAGCACCAACACTCTATCTATTCCGAGAGTTCATTACAATAGCATCCACAAAAATACGGATGGCCGCCAATTTATCGTGTTTCCTTCTGTCTTCCCCTCGTTTCTCGATTGACGAATCGCAGAGCACGGAGCAAGAATAGAAAACGTTTGTAGCTGTTACCGAGGTAACGCCTTTGCCTTCTCTATTTATGTTTTAGGACTGGCTATCGCTGTGGAAATTAGTGTCACATCATGCTTATCTTTCAAATTAGTTTTCTACTACTACTTCTAAGTTACTGGAGGCCATACTCCCAACTTATAATTTCTACTTGCCTAAAACACTCTGTTTTATTTTAATTCGGGAACTCTCTGTTTCTGTTTCCCGTTATTCTGTGCCAGTAAGCGCTGAACTGGTATCTGCCTTCTGCGCAGGCGAGCGCGACTATTATCCCTGTCTATGTCGCTGGCCAATCAGTGCTAGCGAGGATTGTTACGTAACGGACCTCTCTGTCTGGCTTGTAGTGGCCGTTGTCTGTTGGAAGCTAGCTTGGCGAGCAGGAGCATGTTTCATTGCGGCTCTAGGCTAGCAGTCAGTGTAACCATGGATTACGGTTAATAAGAAGAATTGTGCGAGGATGTTGTTCATCCTTAAGAACTCAATTTCTATTTAATACACCTTCCTTCTTTCTGGTTAATTAAGTAGAACTGCGGCGGATAAACGTTTGGGAGTATATAACACGCGTGGCTCCAACATGGGATCTACATCGCAACTGTAAGTTACCTTCTCCTGCATCAAAGTTTTCGATCATCAAAGGCTCTGCGGCTTCACGTAAATATACCTCTCCGAACGTTTTCTGAACTTTAAGTGGTCCTTAGGAAATCGTCTGATTCTTGAAATTAATGTAAATTCTAAAAACAAAAAATAAAAGGACATTTCGGTCTCTTGGTAATTCTCCTACTGAAACATGGGTTTCTCATTTGTAAATTTCAAAAGCACTTACTCCCAAATTTTGGTTTTGTTATTATTTCTTGGGAGTAATGTGGTGATACTGTTATGTGGGTGATGAAAAATATAAAGAGTTTGGTGAAATGCATGAATGAGTTCCCACAAGCGTTTATTTTTAATTTTCGCTCCCTTATGGATTCTATTTTCTTGTGGGGGTTATCATTTCTCTTAATTTTATCATTTATTGGAGATTCATTATTCTTGATTCTCTTTTGTTCATTCTCGTATTCCATTATTGTGGGACTTCTGGGATTGGTGCCTTGTAAATTTTGTCTGCACCGTATCCATGGCGATGTTTACTAATTTGAATGATTGTTGATGATTGAAAGACTTGATGTTGAGGGGGGATTTTCCATTTTGGGCATGGGCTCTGTTTTCTGCGCTATTATTCGGGTGTACTTGGTTTCTTTTCAAATGTTTTAAAATCCCTTACCCTTAATCACTGTTTATTTCTCGTCCTACTTCGGATGTGGTTTTCTTGGCCTATTTTTGGCTTATGATTAAAATCTTTTAAATTTTTGACGCTTGTGAAAGCTCATGGTATTAAACTTGAACCTGCTCTAGTGTATCTAGAAACATTGAAGGGTAATTACAAATTTTGGTGGAAATTGGTTGAGATTGTGGATCGTTAATTTAACTCTTGCCGTAGGCTTACTTAAGATACCAAATTATTTTTCTTAATGTAACTTAAATGACGGCGTCTTCTGAATATTTCAGTTAACTGTTAATGTTTTTTTTCCTAGTAATCTAAGTTTAATTAATTGACTTCATTATATTGCAGCTCATTGAGCCTGATTTAATTGTATTGTTCTTTACAAGTTGTTCAACAATTTCTAATATTTTAAAGTTAATTTTTTTGAAATTCAATATTATCTGGTTGTAGTCGTATCGGTTAGTACTTTACCAGTATAATTCTAAGTATCCACAGCAACTCCTTGTTAACTAAAGTTAAGTTTTCCTTGCTTTGGTAATTATGTTTGTGTGAGGTATGTGCCCAGTGATTAGTTCCATCTTTATGTATTAATTTACCTTGTCTCGTACTTGTACCATCTCAAAGGACGATACCGGCTGGTGCATAGCTCATACAAACTCTCAGTATGTGCATTCCAGTTCCATGTGAATTCCGGAACTCAATAACATGTGTGTGCTGTCCGTCGTTGGTGCCTATTAGGTACAGGTATCCAAGTAATGCAGTTATTTCACCTCTGGAAGTTTCCTTTGCATTTCGTTCCCTAGAGTAATCTTCCTCGAGGCGTTTACGTTCAATGTACATCTACTATATCTTCATAAACTATTTTACGGAAGGAAGATATTTCATCTTTGATTCATCTTACATTTCGCTTAGGACCAGGAAATACGTTTGAAATATCAGTTTTTCTCCACCTGGTGGTTTTGTCTTTCCCCATAAACTATTCGTCACAACGTTCATTTTCACTTCCTTCTAAGTCAGATCCGTCCTCTGAAGTGAGACCTTCCTCCTCAGATTCAGTTTCGTGATAATTTCGAGCAATGGTATTTATATTCCTGATCTGATTCTGTGATGTCGAAGTTGTTTTCCTCTGGCTGTTCGTGAAGTATTTTGGGTATTGCCTTAGGCGCCATTATACCAAATAAACGGAAAATATATTGTAATTAGAAAAATGGTAATAAATTGAGTGATTTAAACGGCGACGTGCTTGTAAATATTCATAAAGCATGTAGTCTAAATACTTACTCGATCGGGCGAACGGGGTACATTATAGCCAACCTGTGACAAGTTTCGGATTAAAGCAACAATACAGCCGTTCTTGTGCACTCACAGAGACTCCAACTATCACATTCAAGAACTAAGGTCACACTGCAGGAATAGCAGACGAGCAATCAATGTTAGAAAAGCTACAGTGTTGCCATGTCGAAAAAATTAATCGTGGTGTACTTTATATCACAGCGCGCCTGCTGGAGGCTTAACCGGAATATTTGCATAATTTTTCAGCGAAGTAATGCTAGCAGATGCTAAAATCATAGATGTGGTGTTTTTACATTTATCTATCAAAAGTAACTAATCCGGAATGTTAATATATTTATCTCGGATCAGTAGTCGGTGAACGAGTGAATAAAAATCATATAATTTCAGGAGTGTGACATTAAAACGTGAATTACATGTTAGGGAGAAGTAAAGCATAATATAATCGAATCAATGATTGTATTGCACTAAAATGATGTTTTGATAACATATATAGTTATACAGTATTGTTAAAACTACTTCTCCCAAAATTCGCCTGAAAATGTATTCAGAGGTTGACCGAAATATTAAAGTTATTTAGTTAATTGAAACTAAGCAAAACTGAAAGTTAGGACTTCTGAAGAGTTTGAAATCCAGAGTTTTTTAATAAAGTCCAGATCACAATGTTACTGAGAGGAGTGGTCGCTCGAGTTATCTGGCTACGCCTATGGAGCCAAGTACTGCATTCAGATGACAAATGAGTTCGAACCTCCTCCCCCCCCCCCCCGTGGTCTGTACAGAAAATGGTTTTCTGGGGTTTCTTACTTTCATTTTCAGGAAAATGCTAGGATAGTTCATATTAATAGGCCACAGCCGATTCCTTGCATTTCCTTGCTGATTTCCTCCACCATAATTCATGGGAGACTACTAGCGAAAATGAGTGCAATTGGACTTGACAAAAGAGTGACTGAATGGGTGGCTATATTTCTAGAAAATATAACTCAGAGAATTAGAGTAAGTGAAAATTTATCTGTCCCTGTAATAATTAAGATGGGAATTCCTCAAGGCAGTATTATTGGACCTTTATGTTTTCTTATATAAAATCAATGATATGTGTAAATGAGTGGAATCAGAGATAAGGCTTTTTGCAGATGATGTTATTCTGTACAGAGTAATAAATAAGTTACAAGACTGTAAGCAACTGCAAAATGACCTCGACAATGCTGTGAGATGGACAGTAGGCAATGGTACGATGATAAGCGGGGTTAAAAATCAAGATGTGAGTTTCACAAATAGGAAAAGTCCTCTCAGTTTTAATTACTGCGTTGGGGTGATCACATAAATATGATTGTAAGTAAAGTGTACAGATCTCTGCACATCGTTATGAGGGTAATTAAGGGTTGTAGTAAGGATGTAAAGGATAGGGCATATAAGTCTCTGGTAAGACCCCAACTAGAGTATGGTTCCAGTGTATGGTACCCTCGCCAGGATTACTTGACTCATGAACTGGGGAAAAACCAAAGAAAAGCAGATCGATTTGTTCTTTTCGACAAAAGAGTAGCGTTACAAAAATGTTGCAAAGTTTGGACTGGGATGACTAGGGAGAAAGGAGGCGAGCTGCTCGACTAACTGGTATGATCCGAGCTGCCAGTGGAGAGATGGCGTGGAATGACATTAGTAGACGAATAAGTCTGGGTGGTGTTTTTAAATGTAGGAAAGATCACAATGTGAAGATAAAGTTGGAAGGACGAATTGGGGCAAATATTCGTATATAGGAAGGGGAGTGAGGGATTGGATTAACTTACCAAGGGAGATGTTCAATAAATTTCCAATTTCTTTGCAATATTTTAAGAAAATTCTAGGAAAAGAACAGATAGGAAATCTGCCACCTGGGCGACTGCACTAAATGCAGTTCAGGATTGATTGATTGATTGATTGATTGATTGATTGATTGATTGATTGATTGATTGATTGATTGATTGATTGATTGATTGATTGATTGATTGATTGATTGATTGATTGATTGATTGATTTTCATTATCACCTCAACGGAGGTTGGCGTTAGGAAGGACATCAGGGCATCCGACCGTAAAAACATGGCATGTCATTTCATCTCTTCTCATCTCCGATCCTGCATCAGGAAACGAGACTATAGGGCAGACATACATCTAGATAAATTGTCTACCCGTTCGTGTTTCATCGTTCGGTCCGGTCGTTGCACGTGTTCTAGAATCAAAATACTCAACTTGCAGGTTGTGGCTTGATCGTATGGATACCGGGTAGTTGCGAAGATCCTTCTCTTCATTCCTTCTCATCATCATTAAAAATACATAATATGCCGCGGCCTCTATCTCACCAACAAGTAACTCCTCAATTGTTCTCACGTAGGATGAGTGGACACTGGACCAGCCCTCAGATCCTCGTAAAAATCACTGACTGACCGGAAAATGAACCCCTACACCACGGGGATGCCGCTACTCATTGAATACTATCATATTTACTCATATATATGTATCTTAATGTAACAGAAACTCGAATAGCATCAAAACCACTATATACACATGTTAAGATAATTTGAATGTTAGCAATATATTACACTGAAAACTTCACAAATACGAAGTAAAAATACATCACGGGAAGATTCTGAAATTTATTCAGTTTTGAATAATACACTTGAAAGCAAAGAGTAATGTTTTTCAAGTGAATATGAACTCCGGGAAATTTTCTGAGGAGAACATCGCGATAATTGGTACTTGAACCAACAGGGGAAGAAATTTCATTTCCATTACAGTACAAGGAAGGGGAATGTGGTAGTTGTCACTTTAAGAAGAAGTACAACTTGGCAACTATATTCATCTACTTGGAACCGTACTTATCAAAAGACTTGAAATCTCAAGATGAAGGATACTCTCCAGGAAACACTTCTGTATAATTTCAAAGTTACAGTATTTCAACAAGCGCTATTCCTTCTTCCGTATTACAGCGTGACTTTTGTTTTTTGATGTTCATATTTCTCTTACAGCCGGCTTGTATTTGCATATTCTATGTGAACTCATTTTATGGCACACAGGTTAACTCATGTTTTTAAAGTAGAAGTGCCTTTTATTCATTTTTAAAAAATGAGTTTCATCCACCAGGGGTGCGCCCGTCTATCCTGATGGCGAACCAAATATTTGCATAAATATTGAAGTCGCTCGCTCATACGCCACATTAGAACGTAAAGTAGTTTACACCATTGCAGAATATTCCAAATGTGCTTTATTTTTCCTTTTCGAGCGAAAATCTTTATTTTAGACCATGTTCTAACAGCTATCACCAGTGTATGGTCTACAATACAGACATACGTTCTAAAAGTTAACAATCTTCTGCCTACTTTGTTTGCTAAACATTATACCATCGACACCACAGCAAATAACTAATAATACATTTATATCATGGGTAATATAAATATGTACTAAATTAAGTGGATCAAAACTTATGTGCTGCAATATATTTCAAGTTTAAAAAATGTATCTTCACTACCCTATTTATAACGGCAATCAGGTTTTCGTAGATTTTTTCTTTTCTTAAATCTTGGAAAGCATGCCCCAACTACCAGGAGTATCGACCCTATCTCTTACCAGGAGGGCCCGGTCTCGATTCCTGGTCCGGTCGGGAATTTTTTTTCTGGATCTCAAGTCTGGTTTGTAGTTCACTTAGCGTAGGTGAGAAAAATCGGGGAGCTCTCTGACGGTGAGATAGCAGCTCCAGTTTAGAAAACCAAGAATAGCGGCCGAGAGGATTCGTCGCCCATGCCAAGCAAACCCATTGAGCTGAGCAGAAGTGTCAACGGACTTATACATTTGCTTGTTTATTTGTATGCGTGGGTTTGTTAAAAATTACGGAGTTCATGGGTGTGAAACTGAATGAGGCCATATAGCTGGCTACAATGGAATAATTATGGGGGTTTGCTGACCGAAAGCAGCTATGTCCTCTATTCTGAAACGCAAACCATATTACTTCAACAACTTTATCCACCCCTATGGGTACCAATGTGATACTTTATACTGAGCATAACCATCTCAGTTGGACAGAACTGATCCAAGAAGATAATTGGATGTTCCAGTTATCTAAGTTACTATGAATACATCTAAGGGGAAATAATTTGACGAAATAATTTTCGCAGATCATGTGCAAAAATAGGGGAATGAATCGAATGATGATCTGCAAAGTAAACATAGGAATATATTAAGAAATAACGGATGATATACACTGACTGACAGAGCAAATGCAACACCAAGAAGGAGTGGTCAGAACTTTGTGCCAATTGCAGGGTAGACTGACGTCACTGAGGTATGCTCATGATGTGAAATACGCCGCTGTGCTGCGCACGTAGCGAACGATAAATGGGACACGGCGTTGGCGAATGGCCCACTTCGTACCGTGATTTCTCAGCCGACAGTCATTGTAGAACGTGTTGTCGTGTGCCACAGGACACGTGTATAGCTAAGAATGCCAGGCCGCCGTCAACGGAGGCATTTCCAGCAGACAGACGACTTTACGAGGGGTATGGTGATCGGGCTGAGAAGGGCAGGTTGGTCGCTTCGTCAAATCGCAGCCGATACCCATAGGGATGTGTCCACGGTGCAGCGCCTGTGGCGAAGATGGTTGGCGCAGGGACATGTGGCACGTGCGAGGGGTCCAGGCGCAGCCCGAGTGACGTCAGCACGCGAGGATCGGCGCATCCGCCGCCAAGCGGTGGCAGCCCCGCACGCCACGTCAACCGCCATTCTTCAGCATGTGCAAGACACCCTGGCTGTTCCAATATCGACCAGAACAATTTCCCGCCGATTGGTTGAAGGAGGCCTGCACTCCCGGCGTCCGCTCAGAAGACTACCATTGACTCCACAGCATAGACGTGCACGCCTGGCATGGTGCCGGGCTAGAGCGACTTGGATGAGGGAATGGCGGAACGTCGTGTTCTTCGATGAGTCACGCTTCTGTTCTGTCAGTGATAGTCACCGCAGACGAGTGTGGCGTCGGCGTGAAGAAAGGTCAAATCCGGCAGTAACTGTGGAGCGCCCTACCGATAGACAACGCGGCATCATGGTTTGGGGCGCTATTGCGTATGATTCCACGTCACCTCTAGTGCGTATTCAAGGCACGTTAAATGCCCACCGCTACGTGCAGCATGTGCTGCGGCCGGTGGCACTCCCGTACCTTCAGGGGCTGCCCAATGCTCTGTTTCAGCAGGATAATGCCCGCCCACACACTGCTCGCATCTCCCAACAGGCTCTACGAGGTGTACAGATGCTTCCGTGGCCAGCGTACTCTCCGGATCTCTCACCAATCGAACACGTGTGGGATCTCATTGGACGCCGTTTGCAAACTCTGCCCCAGCCTCGTACGGACGACCAACTGTGGCAAATGGTTGACAGAGAATGGAGAACCATCCCTCAGGACACCATCCGCACGCTTATTGACTCTGTACCTCGACGTGTTTCTGCGTGCATCGCCGCTCGCGGTGGTCCTACATCCTACTGAGTCGATGCCGTGCGCATTGTGTAACCTGCATATCGGTTTGAAATAAACATCAATTATTCGTCCGTGCCGTCTCTGTTTTTTCCCCAACTTTCATCCCTTTCGAACCACTCCTTCTTGGTGTTGCATTTGCTCTGTCAGTCAGTGTATAATTCTTTAACTGTTTCTGAAGTTCGGAGAAGACGAGAAAATAAAAACTTCCTTAGGCTTTATTCAAGATAGTGTGGATAGAAAATTGGTCACTCTAAACACCGTGAAAGTTTTAACGTGGTTCATTCCGGAAGAACTATCCAACTGTAATGATGACGGCGGGTAAACATATGGATATAAATGCATTCACTACTTGAAATATGATAAACTTTTATCCACAGTGTTTACATTTAAACACTTTTTATTACAGGTTGTTGGTATTATGGACGAACGAAAGTTTGCTTGTATTAAATTAAACTACCACATACGGACGCACATGTTTTAATATGAATCTACCAAATTATAGTTGGCATATTGTATAATGCTCACTGATTTGCACATGTTAAATTTTAAACAACTCTCGCGTCCGTGTACTAGGAATTACACGTACAACTAGTGATACCGTGTCTATGATATCAAGAGTCAAATAAAACTACAAGCTAGTTTTCTCTTTGATATAAACTGCACTTTGTCGGAATTTTTTTTCTTCGCAAGTCCCTTCTACTGATAGTCTTTCACTGTATTCTCGTTACACTCATCGAGCTTCGCAATATCGATTCTGGTTGGATGTGTCCAGAGAACCCCTAGAGTAGTTAACCAGCATCCTAGGTCCTTGAAATGCACCCTTTGAACGCAGCTTACTAGATTGTTTGATGTTCTCTTGTTGATAACCATTAATTATTTTTCCTGGACATTGCTTTAATACCAAACTACTCGCTTACTTCGTTGATCTTGTAGAAATGGAATTGAAGATTTCCTAAATTATCAGCTACTATCACGGTGTCATCTCCAGAGTGGTTGGTGTTTCTTCACTTCCCATTAACCTTGATTACTTCGAAACATAATTTGAGGGTAGAAAAATTATCAATGAACTAAGTAACCATTTTACACCTTAATCTCTTTATTTGCACGGTTTCAAATTTTGACGTGAGCTATCTGAATTCAATAGAGTTTCTTTATCTCAAATAACATTTACAAAGAGCAAGAAAATATTATATTGATGTAAAGATTTGTTGGTGATTTACACAAACTGAACTAATTACAGTTTTTATTGTTGGATGAATGCAGCAAGTTAAGCAAGCTTCAAATATATTGTTAGGTTCTTTTGCTGCTGAATCATAAATGTTTCAGAAATTTATTCTCAGTTTAATTTAGCAGAAATTTTTCATGTTTAGGATTGAATATTCGCATTAATTTGAATGTGTTTGTCAATAGTTTTGAAATTTTAGAGAAAGGGAAGACGATGTCAGAAAGGACAGAAATATATAACCGAAATCGGGTATCAAAAATTTCACTTCTCCTTCGGTCTATTTTTACTCGCTGGTGTGGTCGTGGCTGTGAACTCTGTCGCTCATGAGGACCTGGCTCTGTTTTAGGACCGGATGCCCTTCATGACGCCAAAACTATGAGAAGGGTATACTGTATTTCTGTGGTGGCTGGCAGTGTGGTTCAGTCACTTCGTGTGGCTATGGCTCCCACAACTCCTTCCAAGTTCCTACATATACGAAGAGGGATTTTTTGAGGTAAACATCAACACCCAGTCCCTGAACTTGAGGAAATAATCTTAGGTAGTCAAAATTCCCCACCTAGCCAGAAATCAACACCCAGTCTCTGAACTTGAGGAAAGAATCGTAGGCAGCAAAAATTCCCTATCTAGCCAGAAATCAAATACTGGCTACTCTGAAGCGAAGACCACTACGCTGACATTTCAGCTAAGTAGCCAGACATCACAAAAGTATCACTGAGTAAAAGTCAGGAAATTACAGGTGTAGGTATCTTGTCATAGTTACTGCGTCGTGATACATAGCCTACAACTAATGTGTGTAGTTACAAATCTCTCTATATTCAACGTGCACTCATCAGTGGATCAATGATGGAGTGCTTGCTTCTTGCTTCCTGATCTCAAGATAGTGAATTCAAACACGACAAGTCTAGTTGAACTTTTTTTAGGTTACACATCTGAAGTTTAACCAATCCAACTAAAAACGTCAGCCATAGATCACTCAACAAGGATCCGTTTCCCTGCCAACGGGTAGAACAAAACGGAACGTCGAAATTTGCATCCAATGGCTACAGTATAAACCATTACACGGTAGCTGGTGCCATATTCTTCTTCTTCTTATTATTATTACATTTATTATCACAAGAAGCTATAAAATCTTCTCTATAAATTCTCTTAATGGTTTCTACGCATATTTAACACCCGGTCTCAATATTAACTTGCATGTAGGACCGATTTGTATTCAACAATTTTATTCCTCCAAAAAGCATCACTTCAAAATTATTTCTATTCACTGCCTCCTCAACATTAATATTCTTTGTTTTCTGTGAATGGACAGATAAACACAGTGGTAAAATAATCAGGAATATATGTCTATCGGATCGAACGCTATATGACGAATAACTACTGTACTTCAGTCGATCAGTCTCTAATGATCTGCATTTAGGGCCGTCATCCAGATGGCAGATTCCCTATCAGTTGTTTACCTAGCCTTTTCTAAGTGTTTTCAATGAACCTGGATATTTACCGAACATTTCCCTTGATAAACTGTTCCAGTCTCCTATTCCGAGTCTTATAAAATATTATTTGCCCCAATATTTCCTCTTGAATTCCAACTTTATCTTCATATTATGACCTTTCCTACTTCTAAAAGCATCACTCAAGTTTATCCGTTATTAATTTCACTCCACGCCATCTCTTCACTGATAGCTCTGAACATACTAATTAATCAAGAATCTCGTCTCCTTACTCCAGGATCTTCCCTGTCAAAAGGTTGCAACTTTTTCGAAGCAATACACCTTCATCGAAAATCATCCAGATAAAATCGGGCTGATTTTTCTTTGGATCTTTTCTAGTTCTCGTATCAAGTCGTCCTGGTGTAGGTACCATACACTTGAACAATATTATAAATGAGGTCTTACTAGAAACTTATACGACCTTGTCTTTACATCCTTACTAAAACCACTAAGTACCCTCAAAACAATGTGAAGATATCTATAACCTTTCTTAACAATCTCGTTAATGTGATTACCCCAACATTAACATTAAAATTTAATTATTTAATAATCAAGTAATGAACGTAGGTTTGCGTGGCTCATAGTATTAACGTAAATAAGTAAATTATTACTGGATTAAAGCCACTATGTTTATTTAATGAAGCCGAGCTTTCAGCCAAATTGCATTGGCCTTCACCAGGGCAAGTTAAATTCTGCTTCCGACAGTGAGCAAAGAAATTCAAAGAAACGTGAAAGTCATGGCCATATTATCCACGGCCTACCCCACTAAAAGGTCTCAAGGATATTCATGCTGTAATTCACCGCCCTCTGTCGACGGTTTCGTGCGGGCAATTTTAGTACGGGAAATATTTCGTTACATACAGTAATTCCATTATTTTGTAGCTAACATCGTCTGTCCATTGCAAAATTCTTACTTCTCCTTAAGACATTTCGTTAAAATGATATCCGTCAAGTTTTAAGTTGGATTATCTCCTGATACTTATTTTATCTTTGCAATAAGCATCAGGAAAAATGATACGTTTCTCATAAGCTTCAGAAAAACTCTTTTTTAATAATCAATTAAAATTACCATAACATTCAAAAGCATCTCTTAAATTATTCTTCATATATACACTAGAGTAATAATTAGGCCTAGCAAGGTATACTAAATCTTAAATAATCCAAAAATAATGAATATATGATCTTGAGTAAAATTAAATAAAACATTTAGGGGAATATGCTGGAAGATATTGTACGATATCACCTCATCTACTTCCTTATATACAGTGGCAATCGTCTCTTATATCAATCTATGTACGCCATAATCTATTTTTCAGAAGAAATCCTACCTTACGATATTCAAGTGCATGAATATTCGTTATCATGGGGATATCTTTTGATGACATGACCCTAGTATAATATTCCATGAAGGTCACAATCAACGTAACACATGGATTCTAGACAAAAATACATTGTTCTATCACGATCACACATGACCCTAGTTTGCGTCGATCGATTCATTACACATTTCAAATACTCAATCTCTTCATTTATTTCATCGTAGCACATATTCCTATTCAATTCATATTTTATTTCTTTCATACGACAATTCTATATCTTCTTCAATATTCATTTCAATTCATATCTCTTATTATCATTATTCTCAACTCTTCACAATTAACCTCTCTTGACGCATAAGTAATTTTCTTCGTGTACAATCTCATCATCGGATCAGTTTTTTCTCAAATTGTATCAATATCTCTTCTGTCTGTCGACATTTCCATAACTTGTGACATCCTTTCTTATAATAGCAATGTATTTCCTTCATGCTTTATCAATCTACATCGCGTACATTTATATTAATCTAACACTTGGAAACTATAGCGTCATAAAATACTCTTCTTGTCAACACTTCACATCTCCTATGTAATTCCATTACTTGGAGAGAATATTCCATTTTTCTTGACAATCTGGGTTCGGTTGAATTGCTTTAGAACACTATCTACTCTCTTTATATCGATCTACTGAGAAATCACTTGCGAGTATCTAACCTATTTAAACTTACTTTGAAGCTTAGAACGACACAGTAACAAGACTTTGTTTACAAATACTCTAAATAACACCTCCTAAACTACATGTTTTTATTTAAGAAACTCTTTTCCTTCGCTTCTGGGACTATTTATGTCGCGTTCATTCTGCGTTGTCGGGGGTGATCATCGTACTGCGTGGCTGTTTCTACAGAAGTCAACTGTGTAGTTGGCCAATCACGGTTTAGCTCAGGACACTCCAGGTAGTCCGTCCCCAATCTTATTATAGATTCATCATAATCGTCTTGCTCAATTGTAGAAATGCAGAGAAAACATATGTGAGATCAGCTGATTACAATCAATGCCTTCTATTCTAAACATTATAATTCTTTTAAAACTTCTTTGCTTGGTCCCCAATTTTTTCTCAGACTTCCAAAATGTCTGCTGCATATTCAATATTTGTGCTGTATGGGATTTGCGTTATAAACTTCCTTGCGGTAATATTGTGCTGTTCCGAACTATTGCTTCTCTGGTTGATATTATGCTCTTGTTATGGTAGACAGGCCGACTTCCAAATCTCGTTGAACGTTTTAATTGGATATAAAGCGTTTTATGAATATATATTGATAAATTAGGCGTTACTTTGACGTTTTCTTGTAGCTAATGTGTTCTTTCATCAAATGTTTTACTTTTCTCGGTACTTTTCTTTTAAATCAGCGTACATCTTATTGGTACCACGTCTTCTCGCAAAGATAGTGATTTTCTTATCCTTTCTGGAGTGTTAACTTTCTTAACAATTCGAGTCCCCGGTTTTTGTCTTTCTCACTGCCATCATGATTATATAACTGTTTATATTGCGTCATTCTTAATTTCTGTGACATATTAAAAATTTAATCATTCTG
Organism: Anabrus simplex; assembly: GCF_040414725.1. Taxonomy (NCBI): domain Eukaryota; kingdom Metazoa; phylum Arthropoda; class Insecta; order Orthoptera; family Tettigoniidae; genus Anabrus; species Anabrus simplex. The sequence continues at coordinate 1,411,135,187 of NC_090265.1, forward strand.
TTTAACTTCGCTGTGGATAAATGCATTTACGCCAACTCGATTGGAACTTCACTTTTGGAATAGTGTAATGGCACAATATACATACAAAAGAATGACACCACATAACTCACGTACCTGGTACTAAGAAAATGTGAAACGTTATTCATACTTCGTAACAAAATAATAATACGACGATAAAAATATTTTCTCTGGCTAAGGTTTGAACCTGGTAACCGCAGGCGAGGGCCATATTTGTTATTCACTCATATATAAGTGCACAACTAAACATTTAAACAGGCACGATATTAATTAAAGCTACCCTGGAATTGAAATTAAAAACCATTCCACTGAATTATAAAGAAAAATATGACTTTTCTCGTAACCAATTAGACGATACTGTAGTCCTAGTGCACTATTGCTAATCCAGGCTAGCGCATTCTCGAACGAGAGCACTCTCTATGGATGCAAGCGGGAGAAATTATTACTGTATGGTGCTGCAAATCTGTAAGGATTCTATTTCTCAAGTTAAATGTAAGTTTAATAAGATAAATCTTTATCTCGTCATTAAGAACTGACTGACGCACGCTTTGAACGAACTAAGCACGCCCAGAGCTTCATTCGGTAGCAATGTTGCCATATTTCTTAGTATATGTTTGTATATACATTTAGTGCATTTTAATATGTACGAAATGTTTCCACGGACTGTTTCAGAAATGAAGACTTTCTGCATTATTCAGGTGATGCATAAAAATATCTTATTTCCAGAGCTGATGTAGTTTTACCGTAAGTCCGACTCGTTAGCTGAATGATCAGCTAACTGGCCTTCGGTTCAGAGGGTGCCGGGTTCGATTCCCGGCCGGTCAGGGATTTTAATCGCTTTTGATTAATTCTTCTGGCTCGGGGACTGGGTGTTCGTGTCCGCCCTAACACTCTCCTCTTCATATTCAGACAACACATCACAGTACCAACCACCACAAAAACACGCAATTGTGATTACATCCCTCCATATAGGGTTGGCGTCAGGAAGGGCATCAGGCCGTAAAATAGGACCAAATCCACATTTGCGACGCAGTTCTCACCCGCGACCCCTCAGGTGTGGGATAAGCGATAGGCTAAGAATAAGAAGGCGTATTTTACCGTAACAGCTATAATTTTTGAAATATTCAAGAATCAATTTCTTGTAAATCAAAAGTGCATAAAATTGATGTTGAAATATCCGGTGCACCAATACTTGATAAGATTTCTGGGGATATATTAAAGGCTATGGTTTGAGATATAGTGCTATATATGAAATACTTATTTGATTACTGTTTGCATGACGGGGCGTTACCAAATGAAAGAAGAGTTGCAATAGCCCCATTGTACAAGGGAAAGTGTGCTAAACATAAAGCGGGTAATTACAGGCTAGTCAGCAAGACATGTGTTGTTTATGAGATCTGGGAAAGCATTCTTTGTTATTATAATAGATAGGTTTGCTAAATAACTTCAACCCAATAGATGATTACCAATCTATTAATTTATAATTTTAATTTCATACTTTCATTTCTTTTTCCTCCAAGATTTTTCTACATTTTAATAAATATTAGTGGTTAAATTTAATTGGGTCTTATTTATGGATTACCGTCCGGCTCCATGGCTAAATGGTTAGCGTGCTGGCCTTTGGCCACAGGGGTCTCGGGTTCGATTCCCGGCAGGGTCGGGAATTTTAACCTTAATTGGTAAATTTCGCCGGCACGGGGCCTGGCTGTATTTGTCGTCTTCATCATCATTTCATCCTCATCATGACGCGCAGGTCGCCTACGGGAGTCAAATCAAAAGACCTGCATCTGGCGAGCCGAACTTGTCCTCGGACACTCCCGGCACTAAAAGTCATACGCCAGTTCAGTATGGATTACCATATTAATATAAGATACCGTATCTTACAGTTAAGGCAATGAATCATTGGATAGTCTTATAAAGACCGATACATCGGATGAAGACGTCCATCGAGTCAGCCGGCAGGATATATATCTACGTAACGGCGTTATCTTCTGATCCCTCGTAAAACAAATATACCATCGACAACACTGAGACACCGGTCGGGATTTATTTTACGTGACCCATCCTGGACCACAGACCGGAAGCTCAAATCCCTTTCGACCATTCAAAGAAAAACCATATCTTGAAACCCCGGGCGTGCATGAAGTTCCGTGTGGTTGTGGTTGCTCATATATGGGCATGACGAAAAGGATTGTCAGTATTCTGCTTTTTGACTTGGAAGAGAACGCACGCATTGAACTTCGTTTTCACGGCAATTTCAGAAGGCCTTGAATCCGACTCCAGCATCCAGATCCTCGGCTACTACGGTCTCCCTTGCCGTCAGTCCATCTGAATCCTGATTGGTCGACGTCATCGCCGGCTGTCCAATCACCATCATCCCTCTCTCACCAGCGTATAGATCTGCAATTGTGCTTCTTGCCGGGGAGACACCCCTTTAAAAACTGTTGCCTGAGGCAAGTTGCATTTTTATAAGCTATCATTCCTTTTCCTATTGATCTACCTTTCGGTATTTGATCCCCTCCTTCATCTATCCCCATGGCTCGAAATCCGAGAAAGACCCATCACTCTTTTTAGCACTCAACTGCCTCTTCTTCTAACTCTTCCTCTTGTACTAATTTACTTTCCTTTCCCTCTACACCTGGTGTTTTACACCCACCTGAACAGCTAGGTACAGCCATATCTAGCCCTCACCACACCAACACTGCCAGCACCCCTTATTCGGCTGGGGTGAACCGAGTAGCTTCAGTCGGTAAGGGCTCTGTTGGTACCACACCAACACCAGGTTCACACTTAGCCTACAAACTTCAAGTTCGACAGCAGCTTTTAGGTCAATTACCTAAAGATTTAAATTTAACCCCTCCTACCTCTTCTAACCAACCAAAATCTACTCCTGTTTACAAACCTAAACAGAAACCCAAATTGATTGCTTCCAAATTTGGTCCTTATAGTGCCAATAGGGCTGAACAAATTCTTGAGCACGCCAAGAGACAGACCCCTGATGAAGAAGAATTTGTGTACCCGCCTACCAAGAAAACTATTAAACATGTCTCCCAGACTCATCAACCTTCACCTCTACCTACTGCTAATGTATTTTCTCCACTACAAGCTAGTATGGAAACTGAGACTATGAATTCATCAGAAACTATTGAAAATTCAATCCCTGTATCTTCTCAAAACACCACCAGAAAAATCCCTGCCATTACTATCAGAAATGATACCATCTCCTATCTAGAAAGAAGACAGTTTGTCAAAAATATCATCAAGGGTACATTTTCTGCGAAAATGCTACGCAACCATGTCATTCAGTTTAAAGTCAATACTATTGAAGACCATCGAGCATTAATTACAGCATTGAAACAAAATGATGTCCAATTCTACACATTGAGCACCGAAAAGCCTGATATCTTGACCATTATCCTTAGACAGTTACCCCTAGATACCAAAATTGAAGACATTCATTCCTCTCTACAAGAAATGGGCTACCCTGTTCTGAAGGTTGTCCAGTTGACTAAGTCCTACCGTTCCACCACTGTTAATGAAAATGGGGAATCTACTATCACCTTCGAGAGAAGAAAAATACCGCTCTTTGCAGTGACTCTAAAAGACAATGAAATAACCCGTCAAATCTTCAAGAAGCAGCTATTTCTATTTGATCTTGAAGTCAAAATCGAAAAACCCAGAAGAACCTTAAATCCTCCCCAATGTAAGAGATGCCAGAGAACAGGGCACTCTGCTAAAAACTGTAATCTAGCACCTAGGTGCGTGAAATGCCCTGGCCCTCACGCAACCTCGGAGTGTACCGTCCTAGATGTCACCAAGTTTACCTGTGTGAACTGTGGTGCTAATCACACCGCTAATTATAAAGGATGCCCTCCTATTAAGAGCGCCAAGCTGAAGAACAAAGTTCCAAGAAATGTAGAAACTGATCTTTTTCAACTGTATGGAAAGGACTTTCCTCCTTTACCCACACCGAAGAAAGCCCTCCCTTTTACCGCTGTCAGTCAACCTAATTCTCAATCTTTTTCCTCTAGCAAACCTCTAACCGTTAACCCTATTCCCAAACCAGCCAACATACCTACTCAAACTTCTTCTAATATCGATCGAACACATGACACTTCCACTCTCTCTGTTTCTACTCTTCCTGCCACCAGAGAGGAAGCTGAAAGCTATCTTGCCACTCTACCTTTTCAACTGCAACATCAAGCTCTCATTTCCCATATCAGTTCTACTGGTATTCGCGAACATATTCTTAATATGCTTTTAGATCTTATTTACCCACCTACAACTTTAGGACAAGTTGTCTACAGCCACCTTTTTTCCAATTCTTTTATTAACTTAATTAAATTTATTTCCAATTATCTGTTGAAAATAATTCACCACCAATCAGAAAATCCTCTCCCCTTAGACATAGGCCTCCTGCATCCAGGTTGCCTATGTATCTCCTGCAGAAATACTCGCCCCCTTAGATGTAGGCAATGTGCATGCAGGTTGCCTATATTACCCCTGTAGAACGTTTCCAATCGAACATGCCGTTTACTTCATTTAAATACTGCATGTCTCCCCCTTTCCTCTCTTTCCTCAATGTCTAACGAACCTAATTTAATTATTTACCTATCCGACTTTATTAGTCTACCTTTATTTATCAAAGTTGTCTGCTCCAGGAGCCTCACACAGTTGAAGAAGAATTAGAGACCAAGTAGGTCGGAGATTTCTTGAGATCTTACGCTATTCCTAGGAATAGCGGTCGCAGCAGCAGCAGCAGCAGCAGCAGCAGGATTGTCAGTACCAGGTTGAAAGAACACATTAGGTCGGTAAAGAATGTCGCTCTTTCGTGCTCCACGGAGAATGCCATAAGCCAGTCTGCCATAGCAGAACATTTCTACAGTACAGACCATGAAATCCTCTTTGACTAGGCGAAGGTCATCGCGCCTGTAAAAGACTTCTATGCTCGACTGGTAAGAGAAGCCATAGAGATAGAGCTGCGCCCAAATAACATCAACAAGGAAGACGGCTTCAAGTTATCAAACACATGGAGACCTGTACTGCAGAAATACATGCATAACACCACCATGGAACAGCGGGACGCGCTCACGAAACCGTCGACAGAGGGCGGTGAATTACAGCAGGAAGACCCTTGAGACCTTCATCATCATTTCATCCTCATCATGACGCGCAGGTCGCCTACGGGAGTCAAATCAAAAGACCTGCATCTGGCGAGCCGAACTTGTCCTCGGACACTCCCGGCACTAAAAGTCATACGCCAGTTCAGTATGGATTACCATATTAATATAAGATACCGTATCTTAGGTTAAATTTAATTGGGTTTAATTTATGGATTACCATCTAAATATATAAAATAAGAGTTTTGTCTGTATATTGCTCAGAATTTGAAAATAATGGTATTTATGTATCGGTCATGTCCATAGTAACGAGAAAATGCACTTTTTACTTTTCCGTAATTTCTGTCTGTCTGTCTGTCTGTCTGTCTGTCTGTCTGTCTGTCTGTCTGTCTGTCTGTCTGTCTGTCTGTCTGTCTGTCTGTCTGTCTGTCTGTCTGTCTGTCTGTCTGTCTGTCTGTATACGCATCACGAGAAAACGGTTGAAGAGAATTTAATGAAAATTGGTATGTGAAGTCAGGAGATGAGCCTCTGCAATCTAGGCTATAAATCATTTTACTCGCGCTGAGTAAAATGGTAGTTTAGGGGAAGGCCTATAATTGAATTCTCAACTATTTATGTTATTAGTGGTCGTATTTTAAAGAAAATGGGTATGCAAAGTTGGGGAATAAGTTACTACAATCTAGGCTATCAATAATTGTATTCACGCTGAGAAAAATGGTAGTTTAGGGGAAGGCCTAAAATTTAATTCTCAAATATTGTTGTTATTAGTAGTCCTATCTTGATGAAAATCGGTATGCAAAGTCAGAAAATAAGTCACTATAGTCCAGGCTGTAAATTATTTTATTCACGCTGAGTGAAATGGTAGTTTAGGGGAAGGCCTAAAATGCAATTCTCAAATATTTCTTATTAGAGGTGTAATCGATAAATGCTACATAGCTAGGGTTATACAGTATAGTATTAAATTTCCTATTATTCATGTCTTATACATTGTTACCGTACTGGCTATGATCACAAAGATATTCATGATTTTGGATTTTTGTTACTAAGTCCATATCAGCGCCGAGTAACCAGAAAATGGGTAAACAGTATTTAATGAAAATCGGTATGTAAAGTCGGAGAATAAGAAACTACAGTTTATGGTATAAAATATTTTACAAATCACAGAGTCGAAAGAAAACTAAATGTGAAGGCCTACAATATAGAAAGCTCATAACATGGATCAACAATAGGCTAACATTACATTGACCATTGTTTGTCGTGATGTGCTTTGTGCCATCTGTTGCCCCTCATCTCCGGTAGATAGGATTACTTCTGCTTACAGAGTATTTTTAATTTGATTTACGTCGCACTGACATAGATAGGTTTTATGGCGACGATGGGATAGGAAAGGGCTAGGAGTGCCTTAGGCCTTAATTAAGGTTCAGACTCAGCATTTGACTGGTGTGAAAGTGGGAAACCACAGAATACCATCATCAGCGCTGCCGACAACGGGGTTCGAATCCACCATCTCTCGGATGCAAGCTCACAGCTGCGCACCGCTAACCATACAGTCAACTCGCTCAGTCGTACAGAGTGTAACAGCCTGCCTGAATATTGATGGGAAGTAGCTGGGGAGTTAGATAACTTTCTTCTTTAGCATGCCATTCCCCTGGTTTATAAATTTTCTGATACTACTGGTACGTAACTCACTGGATCATCATAGCATTCGGGCTATTCAATCCCTACTCTGAGGCACTGATTGGAATGAACAGTGTGCAAATTAGGCGGAATAATGGCAGATGAGTGTTCATGGCAATCTACGGCCTGGTCATCCCAGCTCTGGAACTTTGGACTGTTAGATTGGCACCGCAATCTAATCGCAGCACTGTTCGTTAAAAGTGATAAAATGTGCGGCTTTCCATTTGATATGATAGCATCGCTTTTAATCGCTACATTCATAATTACGTTTTTGTAATGACCTATGTTGATTTCATGTTAAGAAAACCACAAAGTCAGTCTTTCTGAGAATCCCGTAGCGAAGCACGGGTACACCAGCTAGTATTAATATAAGATACCGTATCTTAGAGTTAAGGCAATGAATCATTAGATAGCCATATAAAGACTGATACATCGAATGAAGACATCCATCGATTCAGCCTGCAGGATATATATACCTGCGCATCGGCTTTATCTTCTGATCCCTCGTAAAACAAATATACCATCGACGACATTGAGAGACCGGTCTGGATTTATTTTACGTGACCCATCCTGGACGCGGGAAGAGCGTAATATGTATATCACGCACGAGCAGCAAATATCACTAAGTGACTAATACAATTTTAGAAGATACTCATAAATTCATGACAATACAATACAGCTAATAACACCTATAATCTCATATGGAATGCAACTTTAAATGACATGGAAAAATTCCAACGGTCTGAAAACCGAAAATGTGTCGTAGTGTGAGTTTTGAAAATAAAATTAAACAAACTATTGGATTGTCTTCTAAATATGTTGGAGCAAACGTTTGTGTAATTTTATTCCAGAAACGAAGGCTACGGCATATTACTCGCAATGGATATTTTTTCAGAACTTTGCAAAAGAGACCACTTCGACGTGTTTTTGATATCTTAACAAAATGTGTGATTCATTTCCCCTGTAAGGAAGACAATGCATGACTCCACTTAAAGTAGGTGAGTCCGACATTGAAAATTGATCGGTGGTTCCTTATAATCCGTGGGTATTCAACGCTCGTTTCATACAAGTTAGCACCTCTATCACTCGCTTAACAGTTTTACAAATATGTCTACGGGTGGCATGATTCAACATCCATTAAGCTGAAAATGAAAATAGTAAGGACAAATTTGACCATGATAAAACATTGACTTTCGTCGATGGTAGGTATGTTAGTGCCCCGGAAGCAGTGTGGCATATCAGTTAGTTCAACTTGTCAGAGAAGTCACCACGTTATCAAAGCACATATATCAACAAATAACCTTCCACGATCCACGAGAAGACAAATCTGTTGATCATCTTCAAAACACACTATGCTAACTGATGTTACAAATCCTCCGCTACGTACGGGAGAAACATTCCATAAAACGAGAACCACTGGAAAGGTTCCACATTGAACTGTGAGGAAAGAAGTCTGAATTTTAACAGCTTTTGCGAAACAATTCGAATAACGTGATGCCACGAGAACATTTTCTCGGCTTTGGCTGCCAATGCCATTAAAGCGATCCATAAACTGTATGTTTGAAATTGCAATAAAAATTATCTACGGTTCCAGTCCTTCAGGCAAACAACTCAATGCTGAAAACATCCTAGGGATCTGAACAACGAATTTTAATTAAATGTAATAAAGTATGAACATATATCCTTTATTTATTCCTAAAAATTACAATCCTTTCCTTAATCATCTTTACCCGCCCTCCCTTACAATAAAAAATTAAATTTGTACTTTCAAAATAATTCCAATCGCACAAACTTCCTCTCAGTGATTAGCAGTTTGCCTTTACCGCTACGAGCGCTAATGTCAATGCATTGTTTCACTCTTTCTGCCTATCATTCTTGAGGCACTATCACAAGAAAACATATAAGACATTCTTCTAAATATCCTTCAATCAATCCAAGGAAGTTGAGTCTTTTAAGGAGGGCAGTAGTACTATCAAAAACTGTTCCACTCTCTAATTCAATCAGATCTAGAAACATAGGTTGACTACTGTCAGTGTCCTCCAAATAAAATTTTAAACACACAACGATGTCTTCTTTTTGCTTAGTGTGGTAAATCATCTATTAATATACTTCTTTTCCGTTTGTTTTCTACAATACGTTTCACAATCCTTTAACGCATACATTTAGCGATATGGGATGTAAGACTAGATTTATTTTTAGTTGCTTTACGTCGCACCGACACAGATAGGTCTTATGGCGACGATGGGACAGGGAAGGGCTGGGAGTGGGAAGGAAGCGGCCGTGGCCTTAATTAAGGTACAGCCCCAGCATTTGCCTGGTGTGAAAATGGGAAACCACGGAAAACCATACTCAGGGCTGCCGACAGTAGGGTTCGAACCTACTATCTCCCGAATACTGGATACTGGCCGCACTTAAGCGACTGCAGCTATCGAGCTCGGTGTAAGACTAGTGCAAGAGAAATTTGTGTAATGTGTTCTTCCCATTCCGTTAAGAGTTTGGATACCTGTATCAACTGACATATCAGTACAAGGTCTCTGACATTCTGAAATTTTTTAGCTGTTCTAAAATCACGAGCAGTGGTTTCAACTTCTTCTTGTTGCATTTTCATAACTCCTTGTTCTAAATAGTACTTTTATACTTAATTTTTCTATGTCTGACGCAGATATTTGAGTGATTTACTTAATTTATGTCAACGAATTTTTTCCTGAAACTCCGTTGTTGAGTTTTGTTATACCTTCCACAGCAATTTACTTTTCCCTGCACTCATTCCTGCCAAATGTGAAGTCCCCGAGGTTTGTTAGGATTAAAATTTGCTTCTAAACGTATTTTACATCCTAAGTTACCTTTATTAATAATTTTTTACTGATGTGAGGTCCAATGAGGAGGCAAAAGAGTGGTATCATTATATGAACCCGTTACACCATTTATAGCAGAGCTTTCAGAGATACATACTGCACTTTCCACTGCGGTGGGTTTCTTCATTGCACTTTCGTCACTATCAGTAGCTCAAAGGCTCAAAACAATTGTTTGTATAACAGAATATTAAAATTCTATTAATATATTTTTTTAGATTGTAAGTGTAATCAGAATTACATATAGTTAACTTAGCGGCAAGCTTCCTCCCTGAAACATTCGCATATGCTACAGACTGAGAGGGAAACGGAATCCTCGATCCTGCAATCAGAGTCAAGTGGTCCCATGGGTCACTTCAAGCCGTTTGAACGCAAGTGTATTTTCTGAATAGGTCTCAAGACAGAAGCTACCGAGTTCCTCCGCTCCTATCTAGACCAAATCGAATATTACAGTTACACAAGTCAATACCACCTTACTGTTTACAGAATTGATTGAGAAAACGTCAGAAGTATTCTTACTGAGGAACACTTCCAATGGTCAACTGATTATACAGTATGTGACAAAATAAATGTCACTGAAATTATTGCTCACTTTCTTCCCACATTGCTCTAGCAACTATTTTTATCATCGTTATCCTCATCATCAAATGTTATTTCCGTTATTAATATCCGTTTTAACATGAATATGTCTTAGTTTTGGGATCTATGTGGAGCTAGCGTCATTAATTTAATGCAGACAAGTTTGCCTTCACCTAAAATCAACACCGTGGTAACCAGGCAACCGATGTACGTCACCTGTCTATTCTATGACTTCGTGATTTTCTTCCTCACGTTATTACCATGTGCCAGATCTGTGACTTCTACCTACAGTAAGTATAAATGGTACCGTGTTTTAAAAGATTTTCCCCTTATTTGACTGGCGTTTCCTCTGTGTCACAGCAAATTCGATTCAGCTCGGAAACGTCACCGGAGGCAGCAGTATTTTTCTTATAATAAGTATCTTGCGAATATTTATGGACATAAAATTGTGTGATTAATCAGTGACCATTTTGCTGAACGTATATTTTGATATGTGGGGATACCTTGTGGTGGTTACTCAGTTGTACTTCCTCCTAACTCAATAATCACCACCACCACTACCACCACTACCGCTATCTTGTGGCATGTCATAGGAATGTTGTGTGTTGGATCAGCTGCAATATTGTTGGCGTAGGTGTGTGGAGTGAGATGATGCATTATCCGTAGCCACTGTATGTTGTAAGCAGGGGCAATGCGTGGTATTGTTGCAGTGTTGCATAATTTCCAATATTTAACACTTCACGTATTTTCTTCCAACGTTTTAGTTTAATAAACGTAACATATGTTATAAACTATGTTAAAATCAAACATCTTATTTCATTCCATGTACTAATGCTTCGTAATTGACCAATAAATTCTGCCGGCTTTGCATCAAATTCATGGGGTTTGCTTCCCTACGGTCTCCCAAGCCGACGACGCGGCGCAATGCACTATCAGCAGGGACGAGTCTCAGCCTGTAAACAGCATCAGGGAGCATGCCCGCCAGCATCAGTCCTTGGGTGTTGCACGAGACCAGCAAGCCTCCTATCGAGGAACAATTCCAAATGTCCCCGTTAGATTGCACTATTCTTCAGAGATGATTTCATTCGTGCTCCTCTCCCCACGCATTGGTAATTTCTTTTCCACGCTAATATGATTCGCCATATCGGACCACCCTCAATATTACCAACATTTTGCATGAATGAAAAACAGGAGGGCTAGTTTGCAATTCAAATGAGGTAAAAGCAACTGCAGTTATAATGCATAATTAGCTGCTTATTTCCAGTGTTTGAACTGTCGGATATATTTCAATTTTGATAGGAACGTAGTAGCCTATATTAATGAACCATAATAGAGTATTTTGTTATTTCTGTAAGCTACTCATATAAAAATGTGGCATTAGACATTTTTCTTAAACACCCAGCTTTAGATACCACCAGCCACCACTGGTCGGAATAGGTCTCTAAGAGGCAAACAACTAATGTATCTGCACTCTTCTAACCCCAAACATATATCCATGATTCTACGCTTTTCCGTGTAGAGGAGAAATTCACACATATTCCTTTTCACAACGAATTCAAATCCTACAGCGATGAATGAGTTGGAAGATGGGATACTTTACTGACTTCTGATATACCGTAGCATAATATTCAATATACGTTAAAACACATTGATTATTCAAAACTTAAATTAAAAGAAGGATTCGAAATAATCGATGCAACTTTCACCTTTACCATACGGGTGAATAAATTTATCTATCTTGTTAAAGACCTCTAAGATCTGTGTTTCTTTCTCAGTTGATTGAAATGACATATACGAACAAATGAGTGCATAGGTGCACATAAGAATCAATGTAAGTGTATTGATAATGATATTCATTAAGTGTATTGGCATTTACAGATTTCCATGATGGTGATGAGAAACTTCTTCAACAGATAATATGAGTAAAACTGTGTATGTTCCTTGTACATTGTATTCATAGATTGATTGTTACACGCAAGTCAGATAAAATAATAAGAGTTGCCATGATATATAAATTGTGTTAATATTTAATGTAACTTATTAATATTTTGTATCCCAGGTAGTATAACATCGTATATTAGCATAAATTTAATTTATACTATTTATGTTGTCAATATCTCTTCTTCTCAATACATTTGAAGAGTACAGCAATGAATAAAGTATCATTGGATGATAATTTTTACCGACTTAAGGTATAGCATACTCAGTATAGGTTAAAAGTTGTTTTGATTAAAATTGAAGTTGCTTAATATCTGAAATGATGCCGAAGAAAAGAACCCTTAAGGCGAAGGAGAGATATCACCCCAAAATATTGGCAACACGAATTCATAAATAGTTTAATTCCATCTGGCTTGCCAACACATTAATTAATTTTGAGGTAAGACACCATTATTATATTAATAACGTCTCTGGAACGGTAAAAGGTTGTATTCCATAAAGCTCTTCCTATCAGTTATTCTCCTTAAGACTGGCCACGCCTCCCAGCCACGTATGGATATGCAGTCCATCAGAACAAATTTTGTTGTGTTCATTTTCCTATGCCCATGTGTAAAGGAAAATGAACCTTACAGTACCGTACTGTAGGAATGCACGTTTGCATTACGTATTTACGCATTCCTAGTGTACAATGCATGTAAGATTCATTTTCGTTTAATCGTCGACATAGGAAAACGAACACAACGGACATTGTTCTGATGGACTGCGTATCCATATGTGGCTGGAAGGCGTGGCCAGTCTTAAGGAGAATAATGGATAGGAAGAGTATTGTGGGATACAGCCTTTTACCGTTCCAGCGACGATAATAAATGTAAATACAAAACAGGGAAAAATGTTTCTCACGCACCTACATGAATACATTGTCACTCCTCGGTTAATTGACTCTGCAAAAACTGTTCTTATTATACGGATTAACCTCACCCCCTCCGACCCAACCATGCCTTTTGAAATTATCAGAAGACAGTTACCACTGAAGGATGCCTTTGCAATAACTATCTGTGTCGGTGAGATGTAAAAGCTAATTCTAAACAAATAAAATATAAACAGGTGTCACGGTCTCCAGAGCGTTTAACTAGCTCGGTGGATTTTCATACCGCATTCAAGTCGCGGAAGCATGATAAGTAGAACAACATTTAATAGTCTTCACAAATTTAAAATATTTCTCCAGCCAACCAATAGTTGTGTTAAAATCGGTTGGACCCACACATGTTACAACTAAATTCGTCCTAGATTGAAGCTATGAACATTTTAAACTTAGATTGTTATTGCATTTGTTGATTGAATTTTATCTCATGTCATTTTATTTATCACTGTTTTTGTATATGTCTCTCACCTTTTCAAATCTGATGATATCGTCTAGGCTAGGTCGAAGCATGTCCTATGTAGCGTTTTAAAGAGACGATTTATCAACTAGAAAACGTGTATTGAACAGTTGGACTTTATACTATTAAATTCTTTTAGAATTTTGCCTTATATACCGCATTCAAGTTAATGAGCGCACAGCAGAAAGGGATGAATGGGTCCGATTACAGTATTGCAGCCGAATGTTGCCCATGTCGTATGAGGATCCAGATTTCCTTCCGAAATATACTGTTTTCAGATGAAATCCCTATTCACATCTACGGCTACATCAACCGAAAAAATACCGGATGCCGTTATACAGAAACCACTAGAAGTGTGGGTTGTGATTTGATTTACCGTGTACGGTCATATAAAATTGTGCACTTATTTCGCCGAAGATGCTGCACAGAATCGAAAAGCAGTGGACTAGGTAGTTTACAGAGACCTCATTACTTTCCCATTAGTGCGCCATTTTACCCATCCAACGGCAATAGATGCAGCGATATGGAGCTACATTCGTTACCATGGGGGAGACTCTTACCCCACTTACACCACGATTATGAATGCAAGCATGCAGGTGCTGTATGTCTTTTGTGCTTTGGAGTTCCACGCCTGAAATGCTACTTATTCGGGGCGTCGACCAATAGAGATCTTTTACCCCTACTTGCACCATATGATATGAACCTGCGTGTAATTGGAATTGCTGAAGTGTAGAGTGTTGAATGTGAGGAAAGGAACGTTAAGGACGACACAAACACCCAGTCCCCAGACCAGGGATATATTAATAATTTACAATTAAAAGCCCCTGACACGGCCGGGAATCGAACTCTGGGCCGCCGGGTGACAGGCGGACGCGCTGCCCCCTACACCGCGCGGCCGGACTCCACGCCTGTTACTCTTGGTCATTCCAATCAGCTGGTACTGGATGGCGCTGGATTTTTCTTCCGATAATATACGTACGCAATAGGCGAAAGATCGGTAATCTCGCAGGCCAAGGCAACTGGTCGACACTCTGTGACGGCAGCGGTATGAGAACGAGCGTCGTCCTATTGGAAACCACCCTGTTGAATACTGCAAATGAATATGAGAACAGCAGGTTCAGTCACCAGTCTGACGTAAAAATCGGCTATCGAGTTTCTTGGGATAACAACGAGAGATCTCTTGCTGTCAAAGGAAATCACTCCCCGGTTCGTTACTCCTATCTGTCAACGTCGCAGACAGCTTGGTTCCATGCGCTCGCCTGGCATTCTTCTTAACGCCCTACGGCCATCACAGGCACCAAGTCAGAAATGGCTCCCATCTGAAACCACAACAGATCTCCACTCTACCCTCCAATGAGCTCTAGCTTGACAACACTGAACTCGCAGATGACATTGATTGGCTTTCGTGGTATGAACGCTACAGGATGTCTGACTCGGAACTGTCCCTTAAATAATCGATTTGTTCCAGTTCGCTGTGTCCTCTAGTGCCTGCTGAAGCTCTAATGGCTGCCGAAGATGCAATACATCCATCAAAGCTCTGCACAATTGCTGCTGTCTTCCTTCTCCGAAGTGGCTCGTGTGCGGCTAGACTGTTGAATACTGCAAATGAATATGAGAACAACAGGTTCAGTCACCAGTCTGACGTAAAAATCGGCTATCGAGTTTCTTGGGATAACAACGAGAGGTCTCTTGCTGTCAAAGGAAAGTGTCATTCCGAGACGATTGTTGCCAACACCGATGCACTGTGGATTCATCCCTGCCAAGTCTTCCGCAATACCACGGATAGAACATCGACCTTCTAGTTGCTTTATAACACGGCTTCATTTAATATCAGTAAATTGCTAATTCTGCCTTCTTCGCCTCCTTAAAAGTGTTCTGACTGACACTCACAACGTCAACACTACACGATGACTAACGCTCACGAACAGTATTGGACATATTTAAAGCGAACTTGCTTTGTAAATTCATAGTGGCGCTACCAGTATCACACTTGGTCGACTAGCACGCAACTTTGAATAAGCGTTATCTATAAGATGTACAACATGTCACCCGAATTTAGTTTATCAAGCATTCATCCTTCTTGGTGTTGGGATTTAATTTTCCACCAGTGTACAATAAACACTGTAAGAGACTATAGAATGGCTTGCAATCGCTTTTTATTTCGAATGGTTTACATTCATACACGATCTATAATTCACCAAAACCAACAGAAGAAAGAAGAATCTGAAGACCCTTGAAATGATTGAGTAATCAGTTGACCATATGGTGGAACAGGTCTAGAATGGGCGGATCCTTGAAGGTTATGAAGATAAAATACATGTATTAGTGATATTTTAATGTCAGCAAATTTTGCCTTCGGTATTTCGGTGTTCTAATTTTTTGGATCTTGAATACACTAAAGAAGCGTCCTGAACACTCACATACCTATTGAAATATCTGCCGTTTCAATCATACATTACAGAACAGTGTCGGAAATATCGTACCTCATTAGACAGTATCTGCAGAATCGCATCTCATACAAACAACAAGTTAATTCTAGTGTACTGTATATCTCTTCTTTATTCAAATACACACACGTTCCTTAAATACCTGGACGGATCTACACACATTTCCTAAATTTTACAAGGGATATCGAAACAAAGCGAACCCCAAGGCGCAAGAACCCAGAGGGGTCATGACCACCTAAGCGATGACTAACGCTCACGAACAGTATAGGACGTATTTAAAGCGAACTTGCTTTGTAAATTCATAGTGGTGCTACCAGTATCACACTTGGTCGACTAGTGCGCAAATTTGAATAGGCGTTATCTATAAGATAACTGCCTACTGAAGCTCTAATGGCTGCCGAAGGTGCAATAGATCCATGACATATTGCGTAAAATTATCTGAAATGGCGTAATAAATGCGTCTTTTTAAGCTGTACAGAAGCATAGAGATAGATTCCGTCTCTAGGTTGATGGACAACGTGTAGGCCTATAAAGAAATACGCCATTCACGGCGGAAATTTAAGGAGTTCATATGGTGGCCATGATTGTCAAGTGGTCAAATCGATATGGTCTGACACCGCAGTTAGCCGGTTCCAGAAGTATAAAGTTAAATTCACAGTTGATCCATATAACAAAAATTAAGAACAATTAATCGCAATAATTGAACAATATGCATTTTAAAGGTATATTTTATGTCAGTTCGGAATAAGAAATCTTGGATCTCGTGAACTTCATTCAGCAAATCAGAAATCTTTATTTGCCACCAATGAATGGTTCCTAGCAAAATGCCCCATTTCTGTAAAGGGCAGGTCAGTGCAAAGCACGATTTGGAGATATACATGACATCACTTACTGTACCTACGTACATATCTATAAAACTGTACTTCTTTCGCTTTTAGTTACTATCATAATAATTTCGTGTGGCTATTTCTAGCCGAGTGCAGCACTTGTAAGGCAGACCCTCAATCAATCAATCAATCAATCAATCAATCAATCAATCAATCAATCAATCAATCAATCAATCAATCAATCAATCAATCAATCAATCAATCAATCAATCAATCAATCAATCAATCAATCGATCAATCAATCAATCAATCAATCAATCAATACTGATCTGCATTTAGGGCAGTCTCCCATGTGGCAGATTCCCTATCTGTTGTTTTCCTATTCTTTTCTTAAATGTTATACCAATAACTCCTCTTCCCAGAGGGTGGGTGGCATCTGCCATGTGTTGGTAACTGCGTTTTATTGTGGTGGAGGATAGTGTTATGTGACGATTTATAGCAACAACGTATTGGCTGATTAACATTCTTTGACAAGACGTTCAAGGAGAAAAGAGCTGGGACCAATTGGAGGTTAGTGGATGTAATAATAAGAAGAAAAAAAGGTTAATCAAAACAGTATATTGTTTCTACAAAGGAAATCAATTTTAAATTTTACAACTCAAAATTTTGTAACCTGACACACAAAAGAAAACACTCATCGTGAATGACGTACATTAGAATAGAATCCCTAGACCATTTACAAGTTATAATATGTGACTAATCAAATGAACATGGTAACCTATAAGCCTCGGAGAATATGGACACAGATTTCCAAAAAGGTAAACAAAGGGAGAAGAAAGGCACGGGAAGGACCAAGGACGGGGATCACAATAATGGGAGTCGCCTGAGTATAAACATTGCCAAATGCAGGAACAGTTTTATGTGATAAGTTGTACCGTCCAGGCCACAAGTTCAATCACTCACCAACTCTTGAAATTGCATATTACTCGATGTTCATTTGTTAAGGAAAAATATCACTCATATCAGGCTTAAAAGAAAACCGGCCACAGCAAGGAAGATAACTCCAAAATCCATAGGAGAAGAATAATAGTGGTAATTATAAAATAAATACTCTGTTGCTCGCCCAATACAGCAAATAAAAAGTGGAGCTTCCCAGCAAATACTGGGAAGTCCTCAGACGACCCTCCAACCACACTCGGAATCAGTGCTGGACTGAAGACCGAGTATGTGGGGGAAGCCTTTATACCGCTGCAGAAAGTTCCGGAAAAAAGTACACACAACGTCGAGAAATATCGGACACTGACGTAGCGGATGACGTAACCCAGAGGAGACTCAGTGTGTAGTTAGCAGTTCACTAGGACGGATGCACGGCGAGGCAGCAGAGAAAGTCCAAGGCCGGTTAGATGAATGAAGTATCGGCGAGTATATGAACATAGATGGAGTTCCAGATGACGGTAGCCGAAAACAGGTGAGTGATCGTTACATATTCCCCCGCCGGCCAGGAATCCGAAGGATTCCGGAAGTCAAGATGGACCCGACGAATGGCGATGGGCGAAGAGAAAGGAAGAAAAAGAGGAGCTGGAACAAAAGCAGACTCGGCAAGAAACAAAGTTTAAATAAACAAATAATAAAGGCACAAGGAAGGGAGGGGGGTATTAAAAAATTACAATAAACAAACACAATATGGTCTAGGGTATTTTTTTTACATAATATATAAAAAATAAAACAAAAGAAGGGGAACATTCCCTAATGTTCACCAAGATGGGAGAGTCCAGTTGACCCGGGTGGGGTTGAAGGGTCACTGGGTAGAGCAAAAGAGAAAAGAAAAAGAAAGAAATTACTGAAAATAGTGTTTCAACTGCGAAACATGGGCCTTTTTAACAATGGAAGGATCATTTGCATCCTGTAATAATACAGAAACCGGAGTAGAGAAGCGAATGATTGAAAAAGGGCCTGTCCAACGAGGGCAAAGTTTAGCAGATATATGATCACTCGCGGAACTTTGCGGATGGTTCTTTAACAGTACTTTATCTAAAAGTTTAAATTTTGATGGACGGTGCCCACGGTCGTGAACCCGTCGAAGGACCTCCCGTGCCTGGTGCAATTTAGTTAAGGCCCTTTTCCACTCCGCTTGAGTGACTTGATTAGGGGGGCAAAGGAGCAAAGAAGGTAGGTAGGCGTAGAGGCGCGCGGCCGTGAGCTTGCATCCGGGAGATAGTAGGTTCGAATCCCACTATCAGCAGCCCTGAAGATGGTTTTCCGTGGTTTCCCATTTTCACACCAGGCAAATGCTGGGGTTGTACCTTAATTAAGGCCACGGCCGCTTCTTTCCAACTCCTAGTCCTTTCCTATCCCATCGTCGCCATAAGACCTATCTGTGTCGGTGCGACGTAAAGCCCCTAGCAAAAAAAAAATCTAAAGGAGTTTGCAAATCTCTACCCAAAAACAATTTCGCCGGGGAAAAAGAGGTGGAGTTATTGATGGCAGAATTAAGTGCTAGCGCAAAGGCAGGTAATTCAGAATCCCAATGGCGTTGATCTTCGGAATGAAAAATGGACAATAGAACTTTCAAATTTCTATGATATCGTTCGACGAGATTGGCTTGAGGATGGTAGGGGGAGGTAAAGACCTTGTTAATACCATTCATAAAGCAAAAGTTGTAAAAGGATTGTGAGGTAAAAATGGTAGCGTTATCCGAAACTAGGTATTTCGGTAGACCAATAATAGGGAAAATTTGGTCATTCAAAAGCCGAATAATAGTCTGAGCAGAAAGCGTACGCAACGGACGCAAAATCAAAATATTAGAGAAACCATCAAGCAGAGTAAAAATATATGCATTGCCGTGGGAAGATTTAGTGATAGGTCCGACAACATCAATATAATACCTCTCAGCAGGATAAGTAGAAGGTGTGGCGGAATGAGCACCAAAGGACAATGCGTTCTGGGGTTTGTGTTTTCGGCATAAGGTACAAGATTTAACCCAAGTGAAGACATCCTTACGCATATTGGGCCAAAAGAATTGAGATGCCAACCGAGAATAAGTTTTAGCGCGCCCAGAGTGTCCCCCTGTAGGAGACCCATGATAATACTGAAACAGCATCGAACGTAAAGGGGAAGGAATGACTACTCTAGGGGTTGATTTAGGAGTTGGTTTAAAAACCAGCAATTCATTATGGATCCGAAAAGGTCCATCATAGTTAGTAGCAGAAAGAGAAATCTTAATAACTTTACAGTAAGAATCGGTAGATTGATGCTGATGACAAGAGTCAAAAGATAATGGAAAATCAATAAGAGAAGAAATCGCATTGATTTCATAAGAAGGAAGTTGATCTAAAGTTGAAGAGGGAGATTGGTCAAAAAGGCGAGAAAGGGCATCAGCGACTGAATTTTGATAACCTGAAACGAATTTTACAGAAAACTTAAAACGAGAAAGGCGGAGCAGACATCGACCGGTCCTGCCTATTTTAGGGGCATTGTTTAGTAGCCAGGATAAGGCCTGATTATGTGTTTGAACAAGAAATTGCCGATGGTCAAGGTATTCCGATAAATGCTCAATAGTGAGGATTAACGCTAATGCTTCCCTTTCATAAACAGAATACCTACGTTCAGTAGGCGAAAGCAAGCGACTAAAATAAGCAATAGGAAGAAGTTTACCGTCTCGGTTTTGATTTAAGACTCCTCCAACAGCAACGTCAGAGGCGTCCGTAAAAACTTCAAAGGGTAAATCAAAGTCAGGTATTTGAAGAACAGGGGCTTTGGTTAAGGCAGATTTGAGAGAAATAAATGCAGTTTGTTGCTGTTCTCCCCAGTGAAATGTCATGCCTTTTCGTTTAAGTAAATTAAGTGGCTCAGATATGTGAGAATAGTGAGGGATAAATTTACTATAAAAACCAACCATACCTAAGAATGTTCGCAAGTGCTTCAAATTTTTCGGTGGAGGAATACGATCAACTGCAGAAACCCGAGTCCGATCAACAGAAATGCCATTATTGGACAGAATATGGCCCAAAAATTTAATGGAAGTCTGAGCTAAAATAATTTTAGAAGGATTGACGGTAAGATTAACAGAACGTAAACGAGAGAGTACTTCACGAAGATGTTTAATATGAGTGTCAAAATCAGGACTATAAATGAAAAGATCATCCACATATGGAAATAGATACTGATATTTTATATCAGAAAAAAGATTGTCAACAAATCTTTACATGATTTGTGAGCCAAGGTTTAATCCGAAAGGTACTTTAGTGAATAGATACAGCCCGGTACGAGTAATAAAGGCAGTATACTTAGAGCTACTATCATCTAAGGGTATTTGATTATAGGCCGAATTGAAATCTAAAAGGGAAAAATACTGTGCATTGGAAAAATGTTGAAACGCAGTTTGAACTTTAGGCATGGGGTAAGCATCGTAGAGTATCTTAGAATTAATTTTACGATAATCAACTACAAAACGAAAGGACCAATCAGGTTTATCAACAATGAACGCGGGAGAGGCATAGTCCGAAGTGGAAGGTACGATGGTATTATCAACCAGCATTTTCTCTACAAGTTGATTAAGAATTTTCATTCTGGGCGGACTCAAATGATACGGGGGAGATCGAACAGGCGTGGTATCAGTGAGATCAATATAAGCTTGAAAATTGGAAAAGGTTCCAAGTTTAGAGGTTACAACATCAGAAAATTCAACTAACAAATTATCAAGTTGGGCAGATTGAGAACGATTACAATACACATAGTCCTTACGAACCGAAGGAAGATGTGAAAGAGGGAAATCAGAACAATTCACTAATGGAATCCTAATATCCGAAAAGGTGAAACGAATAGAGGAAGAAAAGGAATCAAGTACCAAACCAGTATGACGAAAAAAATCATATCCTAGAATTAATGGATATGATAAATTTTCTACAACATTAAAAGAATAGGTCCACGAAAAATGTTGAATTTTTAAGTTAAGCTTGACTTGGCTAAGGGTCTGAAGTAGATTATTTGATGCAGAAGTACAACGAAGGGAAGACTGAGAAAGTTGAAGATGAGAAAAAATAGTCTGAAGAGATTGGAAAAGTTCGAAACTAATTAACGAAGTCGTTGAACCAGAATCTAAAAGTGCAATAGTAGGAATATTGTAGAGCAAGACTACAATATGTGAAGTTCTAGGTAATGAGCAAAAAATGTGAGAATCATATTTTACGCTCGGTTTAGTGTAAGAAGATCGAAAAGGTTGCCGAGTGGTAAAGGTGTCGTGATGAAAAGCATGTATTTGATTAGGCAGATTTGCCCCTGGAACGCGTCCACTGCCTACGGACGGGGGTTGGGGGCGTTTCCCGAAATGGGGGAGGCACAAAATTTAGCTATATGTCCTGTACCTCTACAGCGGTAACAAATAATAGGTTTACTGACTGTAACAGAACGAGATATTGGTAATGATAATGACACCGGGGGAGAGGTAGTAGCAGAAGGTAAGACTGGTGGTGGTACACGAGCATAGTAGGAAATATCTGCATACGAGTAAGTCGTATGAGCTTGTGCTGCGGTATACAATTGTAGCAAAGAGGTAGGGGGAGAACGTATCTGAAGAAGTTGTCGGAAAGAAGGCACAGCATAAAATGTAACAATTGAAATTAAGTCCGATGGATTATTAGCGATATTAAGAACATCACTAAAAGTAAGAAGTGAGTCTAAATAATCGTGTACAGGTTCGTCAGAACGTTGATAATGGCGGACAAATTCCTAACTCAATGTATGACGTACCTCATAAGGTAGAAAGTAATTATGGAGACATGTGCGAAATTGAGACCAATCCTGAAAATGTGCCATATTTTCAAGCCAAAAATTCGTTAAATGTCCAGTAGTTTTAGACGTTAATAAACTAATGAGTTGAGAAAATGGGGCAAGGTTAATTTTAAGAAATTTACGGACAAAAAATAGCCATATAGTTAAATTTCGAGGATTTGTATCAGTTAAAGGAGGCACTTGTGTTAATGACTGTTTAATAATCTCTAAATTTAATGTGGAAATGAGTGGATTTGGAGAAATAGGCGATGAGGTGAGTGGCCTAGAAGATTCAGGATGTAAATGATATGTGGTACTTGGAAGTTTTGGTTTTAGGTCTTGATCAGATAAGTCTGAAGTGTTAGAATGCGAAGACGAACAAATTGTGGATGAAGGTTCTGAGAGCGAAGTGTCATCGAAAGTAATTAAATCCGTACAAGGTGGATTAGGTAGAGACCGGGAAATCGAGGGTAAATATAAAGAATTATCAGAAGAATTTAATGGAAAATTATCGGAAAAAGTTGCCATGTTGAAAAAGAGAGCACAGTAACAAAGAGTAAAAAAAGAGAAAATTTGAAAAAAGATAACAGTAAATAAATCAGGTGAGTTACTCTGCTACAATTTTGTGACGATTTATAGCAACAACGTATTGGTTGATTAAGATTCTTTGACAAGACGTTCAAGGAGAAAAGAGCTGGGACCAATTGGAGGTTAGTGGATGTAATAATAAGAAGAAAAAAAGGTTAATCAAAACAGTATATTTTTTCTACAAAGGAAATCAATTTTAAATTTTACAACTCAAAATTTTGTAACCTGACACACTAAAGAAAACACTCATCGTGAATGATGTGCATTAGAATAGAATCCCTAGACCATTTACAAGTTATAATATGTGACTAATCAAATGAACATGGTAACCTATAAGCCTCGGAGAATATGGACACAGATTTCCAAAAAGGTAAACAAAGGGAGAAGAAAAGGCACGGGAAGGACCAAGGACGGGGATCACAATAATGGGAGTCGCCTGAGTATAAACATTGCCAAATGCAGGAACAGTTTTATGTGATAAGTTGTACCGTCCAGGCCACAAGTTCAATCACTCACCAACTCTTGAAATTGCATATTACTCGATGTTCATTTGTTAAGGAAAAATATCACTCATATCAGGCTTAAAAGAAAACCGGCCACAGCAAGGAAGATAACTCCAAAATCCATAGGAGAAGAATAATAGTGGTAATTATAAAATAAATACTCTGTTGCTCGCCCAATACAGCTAATAAAAGAAGTGGAGCTTCCCAGCAAATACTGGGAAGTCCTCAGACGACCCTCCAACCACACTCGGAATCAGTGCTGGACTGAAGACCGAGTATGTGGGGGAAGCCTTTATACCGCTGCAGAAAGTTCCGGAAAAAAGTACACAAAACGTCGAGAAATATCGGACACTGACGTAGCGGATGACGTAACCCAGAGGAGACTCAGTGTGTAGTTAGCAGTTCACCAGGACGGATGCACGGCGAGGCAGCAGAGAAAGTCCAAGGCCGGTTAGATGAATGAAGTATCGGCGAGTATATGAACATAGATGGAGTTCCAGATGACGGTAGCCGAAAATAGGTGAGTGATCGTTACATTTATGTGTGGTGTGTGAGTTGCAGCGATGTTGGGGACAGAACAAACATCCAGCCTCCGAGGTACTGGAATTAACCAACGAAAGTTAAAATCCCCGACTCGTCCGGGAATGGAACCCGAGTCCCTCTGAACTGAACGCCAGTACGCTTACCATTCAGCTAACGAGTCGGACTTAGTTACTATGTGAATGATTTAATTCTTTTAAATAAACTTTATGCACACAAGTCACCATCTCTCACTCGAGCAAAAGGTTTAATACCCGCAGAACACCCTCAACTAATGTGCTTTCTAATTCCTTTTGAATTTTAAATTAAAATTTGTAGTAAAATTGACTGCAAATATCCAACGAGAAGGGCTCTTTTAAGTTTTTTTTTTTCAAAATAATAGCCTTTAGTCACGGACGCATCTCTTTAAAAGTTTAATATGGGGAATGTACTTAAAATGGTGGTCGTTTTTCCTTTCAGAGCTGCCTGAAGGTGATGTTCCAGGTAGTATTTTATAGGGTAATCTACAAGGCCCTTGATAGAGAAAGCAGGCTGGGTAGGGACACGAGAATGAAGATATTTTTGCGAGACCTTAGTCGTAGAAATTTACTGCGCCAGTCTCATGGTTTCAGGGTGCATTGCATTTCCTATGACATGTTTGAAGTTCATATACAGCAATACAGTAACCTGAACTTTGCAGATCAACACCTGATTAATGGACTAACTAAAGAATCAGCTTAAAAATGCAGGCCTATCACACATTGTCCTTCATGAAAATCCCAGGTAAATTATATGAAATAAAACTCGGCAACACATGAATTTAAAACGTCTAAACAAACTATGATGCTGAAGGAAACTTTCAAGATCATGGAGCTGCAGTTACCGGCTACCCCTGAGCGTACCTCCTTATACGAGAATTTCATGTCCTAGATTTTCTTAGTAATGGATCTGTTCTCATCTGGATATGGGCAATTCCTTCCAGTCTCTCCTTCCATTTCATCACACTTTATCCTTTCAAAAATCGATTTTTAATGCTACAGCGTTACCGTTATATATGTATCCTGTGTGCTATAAGCCATATTTATGCTGCGACCTGTTAATCATGTCCACTGAATCTGCCACATCCACATCCCAGTAAATCCTTGAAGATAATAAATGCTATTTATCGCCTAGAAACCAGTCGTGCATTCTCTCACCATTCTGTATAGCATTAATAATCTAGATTTATACAATACTCACAGCTGGGTGAATGTCATTACTGACAATGCCGTTGTTGTTTGGGTCATCACTCCATGGACTGCCTTGATACAGCTTTCCATGCCACCCTATCCTGTGCTCACCTTTTCAGTTCTACGTAACTACTACAACCTACATCTACTTTTATCTATTAGTCATATTCATACCTTCGTCTCCCCTACCAGTTTTACCATCTACACTTCCCTCAAAAATCAACTGAACAAGTCCTGGGTTTCTAAGTGGGTATCCCATCATTCTATCTCTTCTTCTGGTCAAAATTTGCTAAATGGTTCTCCTATCACCATTTCGAGCCAGCATCTCATCATTCGTGATTCATCTACCCTTCTCACCTTCAGCGTTCTTCTGTAACACGACATTTCAAAAGCTTCTATTCTTTTACATTCTGAGCTAGTTATCATCAGTGTTTCACTTCCACTGCCACGTTTCAGATGAAAGTCTTATTGACAAGAACCAGATAAATTACTGTGGTCAGACCACCTCTTATATAATGTGACCTTGCACCATGGAATGTAAACTTTCAGATAATTATGGTAGCATACAAATATATTGGGATTGGTACGATAATAGATTGAATAATATTGATAAAACAGACGATGATTTTGAAAAATGTGGAAATTATCGCCTCTGCATTCTAATTGTGCGATTTCCTCGCTCGTACGCTTAGCACGGTCAGACAGAGTATAATTATCAGGATGTAGATTTTACTAGCATGTACCACAGACCCCGCCGGCAATGTATCATGTTGTTCATTAATCTTCCCATGGATGTACTTGCGAAGTTTCTAGGTAATGAAATAATACACATGGACTCGTGTGGCAATATTATATCAAAAACACTTGAAAATACATCACAAATAGGAATTGTACTACGTTGGGTTTTTCTGTACTTTGGTAGCTTTTTCAACTTATTGCAAGTTATTGATATTGATTCGATAAATTTGTACATCTCTTCTAAGTGCGGAATCATTAATACTGTGCCGTAGGGTAAGCAATATTACGTTTCAGACGTAGTGATAAAAGTTAGTACAATGTCATAAACCAGAAAGAGTTTCTAATACGAAGCCTGTAGTTGTGATGAAGCTGTAGTGAAGTATTCAGAGCATAATTTCCAGTCTACAGCTTATATGAAGTCTCTACTGCCTAGAGTAAGTAGGGCCAAGAACAACCGTACTAAAGTCATCATTGAAGAATAAAAAAACGAATGCAAAACAATGGTAGGCCTACAAGCGATTGAAAAAAAATAATACTAACATGAAAGCAATCACTCTATACTCATTCATGGAACTCAGGTTAATTTTCCAGAGAATAAATCGCTACATACCTTTGTTCTTTTAAGTTCCATGTTGTATCACAGAGCAAAATCCGCCACCTGTAACCAACAATTTGATATTCATTTATGGAATTGAGGCTAATTTTCCAGGTAATAAATCGCTAGACTGTCTCATAGATAATACTTGCTATTTTAAGTTCCGTCCTATTTGTTTGTCTAGTCTATCCGTTAAGAGTTTTTTTAATCAAAAATGGCGCGAAAACATATCCTGTTCTATGAAATCTTTGACGTTTATAACTACATCTACGACCGTCCTAGTAGCTCACGTGCCTTCGTGAATGTCTTGGTATTGATAAGTGGAGGTGTGTAGAATGTTATAGCGAACAAGCAATCTTATTTATGATTTTATATTTTATTAACAAAAACCATGCTAATGTATAATTCCCCTCTCTAGCAATTTATGGGGACGGCAAAGATAATCTCTGATTATTTCTTTCAGTGATACCGCCAAAGCATACAAGTTTCCTGAAGAACTGAAACAAACCAATAGAGTTACTAGCTTTAGATTCTTGTTCTAGGAATTTCCCACTTCTGAGGCAGATTCAGGCTGAGGGAGTCTAGCCTGCTGCCTCTTATAGTTTCGCTGACACCGTAACACATGCGTATCTTTGTCATCACCTCGACGGTGAGCAATAGAAAATGTCAGTTCATTAGAGTGATTTCCCTAAAACGTACGGTAAGCTTCTTTTAAGAAATATTTTCTGAAGATTCGGTACAATACCTTTGTAAACTGGCATTCACAACCCTAGTTTTCACACAGCCGGGCTGAGTGGCTCAGACGGTTAAGGCGCTGGCCTTCTGACCCCAACTAGGCAGGTTCGATCCTGGCTCAGTCCGGTGGTATTTGAAGGTGCTCAAATAAGTCAGCCTCGTGTCGGTAGATTTACTGGCACGTAAAAGAACTCCTGCGGGACTAAATTCCGGCACCTCTGCGTCTACGAAAACCGTAAAAGAGTAGTTAGTGGGACGTAAAACAAATAACATTATTATTTTATTAATCATTAGTTTACACACACACTCACACATCTTGAGAAAGACTATTGACCCAAATTTACTTGATTCATCACAGGAACTCCTATTTTAGTTTACTTACCTTTTTTAGGTAATAATAATATGTTGTTGTTTGAGTCGTCAGTCCATAGACTGGTTTTAAGCAAGTCTCCATGTCACCCTATCCTGTGCTAGCCATTTCATTTCTACGTAACTCGTTGCCTGAATGGTCAGCGTACTCGCCTTCGGTTCAGAGGGTCCCGGGTTCGAATCCCGGTCGGGTCGGAGATTTTAACCTTCATTGGTTAATTTTAATGCCCCGGGGCGTGAATGTTTGTGCTATCCCCAATATCCCTGCAACTCACGCACCACACATAACACTATCCTCCACCACAATAACACGCAGGTACTACCCATGGCAGACGCCGCCAACCCTCATCGGTGGATCTGCCTTACAAGGGCTGCACTAGACTAGATTAGCCACATGAACGTTTTATTATTTCTACGTAACTACTATATCCTACATGTAATCTGCTTGTCATATACATACCTTGGTCTACCCCTACCGTTCTTACCACCTACACTTCCCTAAAAATCAACTGAACAAGCCTTGGATGTCTTAAGATGTGTCCTATCATTTTGCCTCTTCTTTTCGTCAGATTTAGCTAAATCGATCTCCTCTCACTAATCAAATTCACTGTCTTTTCATTCCTGATTCGATCAACTCATCTAACCTTCAGCAATCTGCTGTAACATCACATTTCAAAAGCTTCTACTCTAATAATAATAAAAAACAATAGCATATATATGGCGGGTTGTCTCCGTAGAGGCCTGGTGCAGGTGTTGACACCTTATAGGCAACCTACGCATTTGTGAGGATGGGGCCTTATTTACGATGGATTCCAATACTGAAGACTGCACACACACTCAGTCCCTGAACCGTCGAAATTAGCCAATTAACGTCAAAATCTCCAACCCTGTCGGTAAGTGAACCCCAGACCCCTTGGACCAAAGGCCAGCACTCTAAACATTTAGCCATGGGGCAGGAAATAATAATAATAATAATAATAATAATAATAATAATAATAATAATAATAATAATAATAATAATAATAATAATAATAATGCAAAGAGGTAAGGTAAGTGTGTATTTTGCCGGAAGGCAGGTACGAAACTCCGCAGATGTGTGCCTGAGCCGGAGTTTACGTACGGTAAGGTGGCCTGTTTGTTCCCGCTCCGCCATTCCCTCACCCCCCCCCCCCCCCCAACTTTGAAAGGCGCGTGGCAACCATCCAAATCTTGACCACGCCCAATTTTGCTTAACTTCGGAGATCTCACGGGATCCAGTGTTTCAACGCGGCTACGGCCGTTGGCAATAGTAGAAATAATAATATATACTTACAAGTTGATTTACGTCGCACCGACACAGGTCTTATGGCGACGAAGGGATAAGAAATGGTTAGGAATGGGGAGAAACCTGCCGTGGCCTTAACTAAGCAGTGGGGTAATAATAGTAATAATAATAATAATAATAATAATAATAATAATAATAATAATAATAATAATAATAATAATAATAATAGTATAATAGTAATAATCGTAAATATAATAGGACTAATAATAATCACTGACCGGGTGAGTTGGCTGTACTGTTAGAGGCGCGCAGCTGTAAGCTTGCATCTGGGAGATAGTGAGTTCAAGCCCACTGTCGGTTGCACTGAAAATAGCTCTCCAATATTTCCCACCTTCACAACAGGCAAATGCTGGGGCTGTACCATAATTATGGCCACGGCGGTTTCCTTCCCACTCCTAGGCCTTTCCTATCACATCGTCGCCGTAAGACACCTATGTGTGCCGGTGCGACGTAAAGCAAAATAAAAAATAAAATATGAATAGTCAGTGCGTTTGCTACGCGGCTTCTTACGTTGCTGTGATCATACATTCGGGAGATGGTGTTGGCACTGTTGGCAGCCCTGAATATGGATTTCCGTATATTTCAATTTACACACCAGGCGAATTGAGACCATAATCGCATGGATATGTTTATACTTTTGAAGCAGAAATTTAAAGCAATGGATATGCTTTATCGATGACCATGTACACTGACTGACAGAGCAAATGCAACACCAAGAAGGAGTGGTTCAAAAGGGATGAAAGTTGGGGAAAAAACAGAGACGGCACGGACGAATAATTGATGTTTATTTCAAACCGATATGCAGGTTACACAATGCGCACGGCATCGACTCAGTAGGATGTAGGACCACCGCGAGCGGCGATGCACGCAGAAACACGTCGAGGTACAGAGTCAATAAGAGTGCGGATGGTGTCCTGAGGGATGGTTCTCCATTCTCTGTCAACCATTTGCCACAGTTGGTCGTCCGTACGAGGCTGGGGCAGAGTTTGCAAACGGCGTCCAATGAGATCCCACACGTGTTCGATTGGTGAGAGATCCGGAGAGTACGCTGGCCACGGAAGCATCTGTACACCTCGTAGAGCCTGTTGGGAGATGCGAGCAGTGTGTGGGCGGGCATTATCCTGCTGAAACAGAGCATTGGGCAGCCCCTGAAGGTACGGGAGTGCCACCGGCCGCAGCACATGCTGCACGTAGCGGTGGGCATTTAACGTGCCTTGAATACGCACTAGAGGTGACGTGGAATCATACGCAATAGCGCCCCAAACCATGACGCCGCGTTGTCTAGCGGTAGGGCGCTCCACAGTTACTGCCGGATTTGACCTTTCTCCACGCCGACGCCACACTCGTCTGCGGTGACTATCACTGACAGAACAGAAGCGTGACTCATCGGAGAACACGACGTTCCGCCATTCCCTCATCCACGTCGCTCTAGCCCGGCACCATGTCAGGCGTGCACGTCTATGCTGTGGAGTCAATGGTAGTCTTCTGAGCGGACGCCGGGAGTGCAGGCCTCCTTCAACCAATCGACGGGAAATTGTTCTGGTCGATATTGGAACAGCCAGGGTGTCTTGCACATGCTGAAGAATGGCGGTTGACGTGGCGTGCGGGGCTGCCACCGCTTGGCGGCGGATGCGCCGATCCTCGCGTGCTGACGTCACTCGGGTTGCGCCTGGACCCCTCGCACGTGCCACATGTCCCTGCGCCAACCATCTTCGCCACAGGCGCTGCACCGTGGACACATCTCTATGGGTATCGGCTGCGATTTGACGAAGCGACCAACCTGCCCTTCTCAGCCCGATCACCATACCCCTCGTAAAGTCGTCTGTCTGCTGGAAATGCCTCCGTTGACGGCGGCCTAGCATTCTTAGCTATACACGTGTCCTGTGGCACTCGACAACACGTTCTACAATGACTGTCGGCTGAGAAATCACGGTACGAAGTGGGCCATTCGCCAACGCCGTGTCCCATTTATCGTTCGCTACGTGCGCAGCACAGCGGCGCATTTCACATCATGAGCATACCTCAGTGACGTCAGTCTACCCTGCAATTGGCATAAAGTTCTGACCACTCCTTCTTGGTGTTGCATTTGCTCTGTCAGTCAGTGTATATATGGAAGATTTAACGGTTTACAAAGGTTACAGCTTGACTATTCTGATCAGTGACTTGAAAATCTTGTATTTCTTTACCTTTCCATGTTCTGGAGTGGGGGTTATACTCCAGAATTACGTTGTCTGATGATAGAGGTGCATTGCCACTGTCATAATGATCAGGAATATTGCCTTGTATTTCGCTCGCATCGTTTACCCCACTGTGTACACACTAGTATGGTCCTCCTCGCTGTCATTTTCATAATATTCTGGTAAATAATCTGATTCGTCTTTATTGATATGACCGTCATCCTAATACTCTTCTAAAATTGCATCGAATTCACATTCTCTCAGCTTCCGCTTACTCAACTTGAATGAACTGACCCCAATGAACTCAAAGTTACAAATAACAGTAGTCCGTGAAAAGGAAGTGAGCAATCGTACGAAAATATTACATCGGTGCATTTTCAGACGTAGTTCGCTGTACGTGACTGAAAGCCAGATCGATCCATGATATCTAATTAATCAATTGGAAGTAACACATTCTAAAAGCAGTGACATGTTTGTAGGCAAAAATACGTTTTTCATGCAGTATTCACTTGTGGGTGGGGGCTGTAGAATAACACCCACGGTATCACCTGCCCGTCGTAAGAGGTGACTAAAAGGGGACCCAG
Organism: Anabrus simplex; assembly: GCF_040414725.1. Taxonomy (NCBI): domain Eukaryota; kingdom Metazoa; phylum Arthropoda; class Insecta; order Orthoptera; family Tettigoniidae; genus Anabrus; species Anabrus simplex. The sequence goes on from NC_090265.1 coordinate 1,411,167,154, forward strand.
GGGCTCTGAACTTGGGAGCGTGTGTTGGTGACCACAGGGCCATTATCTGAGTCCTGACATTGCCAGCTTCTTCACGTCCTCTCTTAAAAGATATTTGCCCACCTTACGACTTCTCTGATTCCGACTAGTACTTTAGAGCTATGGTTACGTACTACCTACCTTACGACTTCTCTGATTCCGACTAGTGCTTTGGAGCTGGGGTTACGTACTACCTACCTTACGACTTCTCTGATTTCGACTAGTACTTTAGAGCTGTGGTTACGTACTACCTACTTTACGGCTTCTCGGACTGTGACTAGTACATTAGATCTGTCGTTGCGTACTACCCACCTTACGGCTTCTCTGATTCTGACTAGTACTTTAGAGGTGTGGTTACGGACTACCTACCTTACGGCTTCTCTGATTCTGACTAGTACTTTGGAGCTGTGGTTACGTACTACCCACCTTACGGCTTCTCTGATTCTGACTAGTACTTTAGAGCTGTGGTTACGTACTACCTAAATTACGACTTCTCTGATTGTGACTTATACTTTAGAGCTGTGGTTACGTACTACCTACATTACGGCTTCTCTTATTCTGACTAGTACTTTAGAGCTGTGGTTACGTGCTACCTACCTTATGACTTCCCTGATTCCGACTAGTACTTTAGAGCTGTAGTTACGTACTACCTACCTTACGACTTCTCTGATTGTGACTTATACTTTATAGTTACGTACTACCCACCTTACGGCTTCTCTGATTCTGACTAGTACTTTAGAGCTGTGGTTACGTGCTACCTACATTATGACTTCCCAGATTCCGACTAGTACTTTAGAGCTGTGGTTACGTACTACCTACCTTACGACTTCTCTGATTGTGACTTATACTTTAGAGCTGCGGTTACGTACTACCTACCTTACGGCTTCTCAGACTGTGACTAGTACTTTAGATCTGTGGTTGCGTACTACCCACCTTACGGCTTCCCTGATTCTGACTAGTACTTTAGAGCTGTGGTTACGTACTACCTACCTTACGACTTCTCTGATTGTGACTTATACTTTAGAGCTGTGGTTACGTACTACCTACCTTACGGCTTCTCGGACTGTGACTAGTACATTAGATCTGTGGTTGCGTACTACCCACCTTACGGCTTCTCTGATTCTGACTAGTACTTTAGAGCTGTGGTTACGTGCTACCTACCTTATGACTTCCCAGATTCCGACTAGTACTTTAGAGCTGTGGTTACGTACTACCTACCTTACGACTTCTCTGATTGTGACTTATACTTTAGAGCTGCGGTTACGTACTACCTACCTTACGGCTTCTCAGACTCTGACTAGTACATTAGATCTGTGGTTGCGTACTACCCACCTTACGGCTTCTCTGATTCTGACTAGTACTTTAGAGGTGTGGTTACGGACTACCTACCTTACGGCTTCTCTGATTCTGACTAGTACTTTGGAGCTGTGGTTACGTACTACCCACCTTACGGCTTCTCTGATTCTGACTAGTACTTTAGAGCTGTGGTTACGTACTACCTAAATTACGACTTCTCTGATTGTGACTTATACTTTAGAGCTGTGGTTACGTACTACCTACATTACGGCTTCTCTGATTCTGACTAGTACTTTAGAGCTGTGGTTACGTGCTACCTACCTTATGACTTCCCTGATTCCGACTAGTACTTTGCAGCTGTGGTTACGTACTACCTACCTTACGGCTTCTCTGATTCTAACTAGTACTTTAGAGCTATGGTTAAGTGTTACCCACCTTACGGCTTCTGTGATTCTGATGGTACTTTAAGCTGTGGTTACGTGCTACCTACCTTACGGCTACTCTGATTCTGACTCGTACTTTAGAGCTTTGGTTACGTATTACCTACCTTATTGCTTCTCTGATTCTGACTAGTACTTTAGAGCTGTTGTTAAGTACTGCCTACATTAGGGCCTATGGCTTCTCTGACTGTGACTAGTACATAGTGCTGTGGTTACATACTAAGTTTGGCCACGCCCCCTCGCTCCTCTTACACCATCAACCCGCTGTCAGGAGGATGGAGGTGCCAGGCTCATCACTTTCATCTAACATATCCGACCTCCTTTAGTCAACTCTTGTTGTTTTCTGACTCGGACGGTATTAAGTATCGAGGCCTAGAGAGTATTTAGAAGTTATTAGTGGTTTAACCATTGTACTTTACCTCATCATAACTTAATTCAACCAATAAAGGCACCTACTTTATCCTTATCCACAATGAGTTCGCTGGCACAGAGAACGAACATCATCACTCACTCACTCACTCACTCATGCGTGTCCTTCCCGTCTATCGCACTACTTTTAAAACCTCGCCTGTATGTCAGTTTGCAGTTCGAGTCCGACCTCCGTGTTCCTGACAGTGGGTTGGTGTGTATAAGTGGAGCGAGGAGGCATGGCCAAATTTAGTACGTAGCCACAGCTCTAAAGTACTAGTCAGAATTAGAGAAGCCTTAGAGTAGCAGAGAGAGTGGCATGAAACGTGTTGGTAACGTCCCTGGTCGTTACGTCCTGCTCTATTCATATTTTTGGGGACATGGAGGTTGGACACGCACAGTTACTTTAAAATTGACCACATCCAATACAATCGTTACGCGACAAAGATGGATTCCAGAGTTGTAGTTTTGTGCAGGAGGTGAATTTACACGGTGTCCCTAGTTATGAACTGAAACAGCAGTTAATTGTGGAAATAATTTTACTCTGAAATAGACCCATAGTGTGACTTTCTCACAATAACGACATCACAGCTCTTCAGTAGACGTAGACGTAGGTTTCCTTGGAAACCAATATTTGAGGCAAGTGCCGCTACAAAGTTTAGTGAACGCGACAGTGTTATGACTCATAACGTGAACTCAGCTATAAAGGTTGCTCAAGCAGGTAAAGTGAGGGGAAATTAACGACCGATCCTCTCCCACTTAAGTGTTATTACATCCCCTGTAGCAAAACTCTTCATTACTGGATTCTGGGTTACTGACTCATAAGTCGAAAATTGCGTTTTGATGTGCGCACTCGACATTGGAATAAGAGCAAGTAGGAAGAAAATAAAATCATTTTTATTTGACAAATTTGCAATAAATATAATCATATCGTCGCTCCGGAAAAACAATAACATAACTGTCAAAACTGTAATTGTACAGGATGCGCGAAAAACCGATTTATCTTTCGTTAAGATTCAATTACGCCAAAAATTAATTTTGTAGGAAATTGTAACATATACAAGCGCACTACAGGATACAGAAATGGTTTCAAAATGTTTACTTTATTTTCACACAAAATGACCCCTTTCCTGTAAATGCGTCATTGTTCTTCTGAAACTGTGATCAATATGTAACGAAGTTTGTCAGTATTGCGCCGTTCCCGCGTCCAGGTAAGGACGCACAAGATCCAGACTAGCTCAAATATAATTATAACTGTCGTCGTTCATGGATTACGGGCTATGGGTTCCGAATGAGAAAAAGAACACCGATCTATACTCTTGGAAATATCTAACCTACACAGAAGGACGTCTCCTACTCGTATTCCTAGCTAGTATCCACTTGTAGATTGCGAAATTACCAAGACATTAGCACTTACAACTAGGCAATTACTCTAAAAGACATTAAAAGAAAGATTGACTTTTATCATGCTTCATTTATTATAAATTAAATCCAATCAGGAGTAAAAGATTATTATATGCTCTCTTTGAGATAAAAGGTAATGTGTGTTAAACTATACATATGCCTTGAAGTTCATTTTTGGGAATATTAAGTTAAAGTCATTGGGTAGAAATAAAATATCCAGTTAGGATGCTTAAAAATAAAACAAACACGACCTTAAAAGATCTTAATTGAAAGACATTAGTCTGGAAATATCTAATTGAAAAGCAAAGAATCTATGTTAAATAATTTTATATTAGATAAATGTATTAGATTAAAGTATTAGATGCATCTAACAAAAATGAATGAAGAATTACATCATAACATACTATGTACACTGTCGAGGATTGAGAGCTTTTATTGAAAACTAGCAAGATACCCGTGCTTCGCTACGGTATTATATAAAATTTATATTTCAATGCTTATTGTTTTATATATAATCCGCCGAAATTCGCGATCTGACTCTTTTCCTGAGAGAATCCGCCAAAATTCGCGATCTGACTCGTTTTCTAATAAATTACGGCGAGTTTCCTCTCATTTTTCAATCTTTCTTTCCAGCAATCGATTTCGTACTTCCCGGGCTAGGTCCAAGTATTCCACCCGGTCACTTGGGTCCCTAAATCTTTGCCATTTTTTCCTATAAGCATTTTTAATATGGAACAAATCCTTCAGGAGATCAGGCGTCGTGTCGTCTTGGTTGGCTTGGCGGTACTGAACCCGCGACCGGACTGCATTCTTAGTCATTACCCGTCCAGGACCCGTTTCCAGCGCGGTCCGCACATTTGACGATGGTCCAGAACATTATTATTATTATTATTATTATTATTATTATTATTATTATTATTATTATTATTATTATTGTCATTATTATATGTAGATGTTCTGGACCCAACATCAAGATGCAAGACCGCTACTTGGCGGTAATTAAATCTGCTGCCATTGTTATTGTTGAGAATATGACCAGTACCATTGTCGTGCACGGGCAAGTGTGGGGGATTTCTGGCCATACGAATGGCATACTTCCGTGCATTATTGACCTTATTATAGAGGTGAAAATTTGGACGGTCAATCTCATTCCTATAGTTTATTTCAAATATGTTTAAATGTTTATTTATATGCCAGGAGAATCTACTGTAATCTAAGAACGTTCTCCGAAGGAAAAGATGGCTCTTGAAAACGAACGCAGGAAATATTAAAAATGATCGGTTTATGATCACAATAAGTACATCGAAAATCTACAGCCTATTTCCAGTCATTCGACAGAGTCAGGAATTGAATGAATAAAGCCCCCATCTAGCGGCGACAATAGGAATTGTGCCGGCAGGCGAAACCTGTCGCACTCCTCTGGGGCAATGATTAATGGATGACAAATGAAATGAAATTATATTGGACAGCGTTGCTGGAATGAATGATGACAGGGAAAACCGGACTAACAGGAGAAAAACCTGTCCCACTTACGTTTTGTCCAGCACGAATGTCACATGGAGAGACCGGGATTTGAACCACGGAACCCAGCTGTGAGAGGCCGGCGCGCTGCCGCCTGAGCAACGGAGGCCCCTTATAAATACATTATGAACAGAAAAATCAATTGGTCTCAACTCCTTTTACACCCCACCGCCGTTTATTCCCCCCCCCCAAAAAAAACTAAAGAAGGCGTGTTTCTATATGTTTCAAGGAGATTCCAAACGCCATTATTTACGTCTATTACCTTCAGTTTTAAGATGACAATGATTTTTTTTTTTTTCCACATTCAAACCCCTCCCCCCCTCAAGTGAATTTTTCGGCAAAAAAATCTTCTTTCTTTAATAGTAAAGGATCTTCTAAATACCAATTATCACGACTGTAACTTCTTCATCTTTGATTTATGTGTCCTCATGAAAGGAATTCAAATCCTATTCACTCCCCCCCCCCCAAGATGATCCCCCTCCAAACGGGCCTTTCTTGGTTTTTAAAGGAGATCTAATTACCAATTTTCACGTCTGTAGGCCCTAACAACTTTAGTTTTTATTAGATGTAAGTATTCTCATACAATTAGGTCAATTGATTTTTCAATTCTTTCACCTCCCCCCCCCCCCCCTCCTATTAATAGGATTTTGCAATAATCGTGCTTCTTTACTTTTGAAGCAGATTGCAAATATCAAATTTCACGTCCGCAACATCTTCATTTTTGAGATAACAGTAGCCTAATTAAAAGAATTCAACACAATTTTCAGTCACTTTTACCCGCCCCGCTCCACCCAAGTGTTATTTCCGAAAACTAAAAATACACGTTTCCTTATTTTCATAGAGATTAAAATACCATTTTTCACTTCTGTAACATGTTAAGTTTCTTGAGATATACTGTATAAAATCTCATTTTAAAATTTCACCCCCCTTTTTAGTTCCCCTTAAGAGGAGTTACCAAAAACAAATCGCCTATGTTTCTATACGTTTACAGGAGATTCCAAATATCACTTTTTACGTCTGTAACATTCTACGTTTCTCAATTTTTCTGTAGATATTGTCTTTCAAAAAATTCACCCAAATATGTCACTCCTGTTTAACCTCTATTAATTGGATTTTCCAAAAACAAAAACAAAAAAAAAAAATTCGCGTTTCTTTATTTTCAAAGGAGATCCCATATACAAATTTTCAGTTCTGTAATATCTTCAATTTCTGAGATATATGTATCCTCATTAAAGACATTCAAGCCATTATTAACCCTTTTACACCCCTCCTATTGGTATTTTCCGGAAACAATCAATACATGTTTCTTTATTTTTAAGGGAGATTCAAAATACCAATTTTCACATCTGTAAACTTTTGGAATTTTAAGATGTAGATACAGTCATTTTAAAAATTCACCCCCCTTTTCACCCCCCCCCCTCATTATTTGGATTTTCCAGAAACGAAAAATACCTGTTTCTTTATTATTTTAAAGTAGATCCCAAATACCAATTTTCAGGTGTGTAATATCTTCAGGTTCTGAAATACAGTTAGCCTCGTTAAAGGCATTCAACTCAGTTTCACCCTTTTCTACCCTTCCTAATGGGATTTTCCGAAAACAAAAATATACGTGTTTCTTTATTTTAAAGGTGATTCTAAGTACTAATTTTTACATCTATAAACTTTAAAAGTTTTGAGGTATAGATACACTGATTTTAAAAATTCACCCCCCTTTTCACCCTCCCATTAATTGGATTTCCCAAAAACAAAAAAATATACGTGTTTCTTTATTTTTAAAAGAGATCAAAAGTACCAATTTTCAGGTCTGTAATACCTTCAGTTTCTGAGATATAAGTACCGGTATCCTGATTACAGGCATTCAACCCCTTTTTCACCCTTTTTCACCTGTCCTATTGAGATTTTCTGAAAACAAAAAAATACGTGTTTCGTTATTTTTAATGAAGATTCTAAATACCAAATTTTACATTTGTAAACTTTTAAAGTTTTGAGATATAGATACACTCTTTTTAAAATTTCACCCCCCCTTTTCACCCCCTTAGCGACGGAATATCCAAAAATCCTCTCTTAGCGAGCATCTACATCTTAATATGGATGTATCGCCAAAATTTCATTTCATTATGTCCAGTAGTTTTGTTCGGCGATGATGAATCAGTCAGTCAGTCAGTCAGTCAGTCAGTCAGTCAGTCAGTCAGTCAGTCAGTCAGTCAGTCAGTCAGTCAGTCAGTCAGTCAGGACAAGCTATTTTATATATATAGATGTAGGATGCAGTTTCATATTTGGCAATGAATCAACTAGAATTGGAATCACATTTTTTCTAAATAAATTCTTGAAAAATTAATCTGAATGTACTATTTTCTTTCGTCTCATTTTCGTTAATTCATGGGAATACATTAGCTTTTCTTGATTCTAACAATTTGTGTCCAAATACACAAATAAATTAACCTGGGAAAATATCTTCAGAATTTTTAAAAAACTTGATAGATATCGTATTTTCAAAAACGTGTTCATATTTCTTGGCATATCTACTTGCATAAGCATCGACAACTCCCTTTAAGTCAATGTATACTCTTAAAATATTATGATCAAACAACACTTCTAAAAAAGTTATGCAAATTATCTCTTAATTCGAGATCATTAATTAATTCAAGTGCATATCTGTGTCATAACACTGTGCTATTAGGTGTATCTGACCGTCATTCTATCAAAATATACTGTAATTGGGTGGTCTACCTTGTAAGAAGACTTCACTTTCAACTAACAACTCTTACTCATGAAGTTAAGTCACCAGCGATATTGGGTAATACATTGGAATACACTTCAAAGCTTCCCTAACATGTGAGAAAAATCTTGAAATTAGAAGAAATACACGGGTGTAGGCTAATTTAACATCATCCTCCTCATTATGAATTATTTGGTGATCTTTAATAGAAATATCAACATACGGACGGCATTGAGATCGTATCCTATTCTACTCATGGCTTACTCATGGATAAATGGTCGACTGAAGACATATTATATTAATTACCTCAAAAATACGTAACTTGGAATATTATTCTCCTTAACAACACAACTATGACCATATTCACGAAGAACAATAACTATCACCAACATTACTTATCATAACTTCACAACATTATTCATATTAAAGAACCATCATTTCACATTTCATATAAATATGACATTTCGCTTCACAGCATCTGCATTATCTCATTCCTACTCGACGTATTTCTCACTGTCATCATGGACAGTGAACTTAACTACTCTGTCATAGTTTCAATCCTTCATAATTCCAAAAGATATTACCTCATCCTTCTATATAGTAACCATTTCCTACATACGATCTCATTTCTACTTATACTCGGTGTCATTTCTCACATATGCCTAACAGTTATCTCAACGTCGTATGAAATTCACCAATAGATTAAAAATTAACCTCCTCTCATATTACATTGATAGCATTACGAACGGATGTTTTTTTATCACTGGTTGACTATATCCTACATATGGATTTGACGATTAGGTTTGATGAATACCTAACATCCTTTAACCTAACTTTGGTAACCGTCTTCTCGTATATATTTATCACACTGACACTAACTAAAATAGCACTTTAGCAAAAAGAATGAATAAATTCTTACTTAATATTTGACTTAAAGAAAACTTATCTTTGCTTTGCATTTCCCGTTGTCGTCTCATGTCCGGGTGGATGGACATGTGGGCACAGCTCCTTGCATTTCCCTTAGGTGTTTGGGAACATTTGGGACCGTCTCGTGTGGTTACTGGTCTTCATGGGCCGACAACGTCATCCTGCGCTGCCTTTATCTGGGCAGTCTCGCCTTCATTTTCTTAGTGCATCATGGTAGTAGCTCGAACAAATGGAACAGAATAAGACATCAATTTAGGCGATGTCGTCATCTCATGGTTCATGGAAGAGCTGATCTCAGAAATATTCTAGCAGTTTGGAATATGCAAAAGTGATTATTCCACTCAAATTATGGAGATTGTGCGTCTTTGTATATTTCCTTTTCTCTATCTTCTTGCCGATGTTACAGTTCTTTAGCCGCTCCGAATTGGTGGTATCGGCTAATACGTCGTCTTAGGTGTGTGACGTGACGTATCACTGTGGACTTTTTAATATTTTAAAAAGCGATTTTATTTCGCGGTGCGAAATAATTTGTAGCGCTAATGCTGCAGAGAATAGCTGCGAACGAAGACTTCTTTCTGTCTTAGGAATAGAATTCCGGTGTAATGATATTTTCTTCCTCTTGTGATCGACTGTGACGTGTTTCTTCTCATAAGCAAATTGAATGAATGTTAAAATTTTCTTCTAATAATAACTCTTAACAATCTTCATACGTCATTCTTTTATCACCACCTTCTACGTTTCTTTTTTCGCCTAGCGCTCGACGAAAACATTACTACTTCGGCTTGTAGTAGTGTCTGACGTTTTAATATCGTCATTCTGATAACTGAGACTCCATTTTTGTTCCGGTTGGATCTTGTTGAGAACAGTGAAATGGCACAGTAGTATCAGGAAGAGAAAAGACCCTACATCTTGGTACCATTCTGCCAAAGGTAAACTCGTGTCCTCATCCTGAGGTGGTGCAGCTCTTTTCAGGCACACCCCCATTGGAAGTGTGCTGCATGTACCATTTCAGCCACATACCAGCCCTCCTGCCATTCTTAAATTTCTGGCAGTACCGGGAATTGAACCCGGGCCCCGAGAACGGCAGCTAATAATACTAACCGTTACGCTACGGAGGCGGACACCATTCTGCTAACGAAATAGGATGAATGAAATATAAACTATAAACACTGAAAGTAATAAAAAGAAAAAACTATCAAGTGTAATGAGCTTCTCAACCAATGAAGTTTCGACGAGGAATCACACTTACGTCATTGTTCCAGCGGACACGAAGGATCACTCGTGAAGTTAAAGACATAACTGAGATATACGGCGATATTGCTCTGAAGTGCGGTCACAAACAGCTAAGATTTCTACAACGACGTGGTTGCCCTCTAGCGGCCTAGAACATAACTACAGTTCGAACGATATTCGCACGTGCGCGCTAGGTATTTCTGAACCCAGACGACCACGAAACTCCATTTGATCAAATTGTGCAGTTGCGTCATTGTTATTCCAGAGCGACGATATTGTCTTTCTAGACGCACTACTGAGTCAATCATTTTGGATTTTATAGCTATGGATAATTAATGCTGTAATCCTTCGATAACTGTAAGTGATTTCTGCTCAACCAGGCCAGCACAAGAGCGAGTGACGTTCCAAGAAGTAAGTGGGTTCGAATCTCCGCTAGGCGAATCGAAACTATAGAAGGCGGATTGCAGCATGTGCAGGAGTACATGACACTGGATAAGAACAAAGGGAGTACAACAGTGCTACTGATAGACCTTTATCTCCAGCGTAATCTATACTAATACATAGAGTGTGTCCGTGATGATGTCACAAACTTTCAGGGATGATGGAGGAAGGCAAATGGATCAATTTGAGATAAGGAACCACATTCCAGAAACGATCGAGTCAAAAGTTAAGCACAATTCCACTCATTTAAGTCCGCTTACCTGAACAAGTTTCACAAGTTGTTCCCTTTACAACAAATTTTCGAAATGTCGTCCCCCTGCGTCAATGCAGACATGGCATCGTCACACAAAGTTCTGTCGTACCTGTTCGTATATCCCTGGTGTCGTTTGAACAGTGTCGCAGGCAGCGAGAATATTCTTGCCAAGAGATCCTCTTTAGTCTCGACAGGTTTCTCTTACGCAAGGTTTCACATGGCCTCAAAGGAAGAAATCAAGTGGTGTGAGATCAGGTGAGCGAAATTCCGACACCCCGGCTTCTGTTCGACGTTAAACAACTTTGATTACTAATAACTTTTGACTCGAACGTTCCCGGACTACGGCTACTTATCGTAAATAGATCCATTTGCCACCCTCCATCATTCGTAAAAGTTTGTTTCATTAACATGGATACACAATGTATAGAGAGACTGTGTAACGGGTGATCTCAGAAACTACCAGAACGATTTTGAAATTTATTTCACAGTTTGAAATACAATAGCATTAGGCCAGTGGTTTTCAAAGTGTGGTACGCGTACCAGCTGGGGTATGCAAATTTATCTTAGCTTCCAATTGTTTCCATCCAGAAGTTCAAAAAAGTTTGAGCCTACTCATTCTCACTAAAATCTAGTTGATTTAGTGTTCTTGTCTACCACTACACAGGGTCCCCTCTAGAACTATTTTTTTTCTAAAGTACACTTAAGAGAATGAAAATTGCAACACCATGAAGCCATTGGTCGTTTGTGTTGATTTTCAAGATATGGAACGATGCCATGTTAGTATGTAAACGATCAAAGTTTCAGACCCATTGGATTGTTCCTACAGGTCTCCCCACGTGATTGGTCGCGGAGGAATCAACTCCAGTATACGGACTCTGGTGTAGCGTAGTTGACTTGCAGTGTGTGCAGTGAAGTGTTCCCCGTCAAACATTCCTCGACGACAGAGAAGAGCAGGCTATCAACAACTGTCACCGTTTGAGAGGGCTCGGATAATTGGGCTGGGTGAGGCTGGATTATCGCTAAGAACTGTCGCTGGACGTGTTGGCCGACAGGCATCTACGGTACAACGTGTATGGCGGAAGTGGTCAAATGAAGGTAACCACACTCGTAGACCTGGCACAGGCCCAGCGCGACAGAAAACTCTGAGAGAGGATCGCCGCATCATTCGGGTGGACCGAATGGAACCCCATCCAACAGCAGCGCAAATTCGAGCAGCTGTGGCACACCACGTTACACAACAAACAGTTGGTAATCGCCTGCGTGCAGCTGGCTTACGAGCCCGTGTCCCTACAGAAGGTGTTCCATTGACCCCCCAAAAGCGACGTGTAAGGCTAGTCTGGTGTCGAGAAAGATCGACATGGGTCGACGAATGGCATAGGGTCCTCTTTAGTGATGAATCGCGCTTCTGTCTTGCCCGCAGTGATTGCCGGGATCGTGTGCGCCGACGTACCGGGGAGAGGGGCCGCCCAAATCTTATTGTCGAGAGGCACACAGGGCCAACACCAAGCTTTATGGTCTGGGGAGCTATTGGCTTTAATGTCAAATCACAATTAGTGCTCGTTGAGGGCACTATGACTGCTTGACAGTACGTTGATAGGGTGCTCAATCCAGTGGTTGTCCGTATGATGGCGAACATTGCTAATGGTATGTTTCAGCAGGATAATGCCCGGGTTCACACCGCACGCATCTCCAGAGAAGCTCTCCACGATATCGCAACCGTAGAATGGCCCGCCAGATCCCCGGACCTCAGTCCTATTGAGCATGTGTGGGACATGATGGTTCGACAACTGGCCAACTGTCCTCAGCCACCCACAACTCTGGAACAACTGACCCGTGCAGTGCAGCAAGCATGGGCCACAATTCCTCAGGAAGCGATTTAGGGCCTTAATTACTCCATGCCTCGACGATTCATCAATGTATTTCAGCTCGTGGTGGGCACATCCTGCATTGATTGTTGTCCAAACTTGCGGTCAGAGGGACCTGAAAGTGTAATCATCGAATCACAACCGCATACTCGCCCTGCATGTTCAATTGCAGCATTGTAGCACCACTCCTTCTGGGTGTTGCAATCTACATTCTCTTCAGTGTATGTGTCACATCGTGCCTCTCATTGGCTAGGTACTGTATGTAAAAATGCTTACTTATGCTTCGTTGCATATTTTAATTTTTTGTTTCAAAATCCACTCATACACTTTATTTTCAATAGTGGCGTACATGGTATTAATTCTTACATTGGTGTATACTCGTACTAGTGTAGCTGTGGTACCGGACGTTGTCCGGACAGTTTTTGAATGTTTACTTTTAATATTTGTATTATCTGTTAATTAGGAGTAAATTGCATTTTATAGAATTATTGAGATATTTATTGATATTTTATGTTCTGTTGTGTAGTTTTAGAGTTATTTAGATGTGTTTGATTTCAAGTTTCTGATTATTTAATGTTCGAGTAAAACTTTGTCAAACGGGCGAGTTGGCCGTGCGGTTAGGGGCGTGTGGCTGCGAGCTTGCATCCGGGAAGTAGTGGGTTCGAATCCCTGTCGGCAGCCCTAAATATGGCTTTCCATGTTTTACTATTTCCACACCAGACGAATGCTGGGGCTGTACCTTAATTAAGGCCACGGCCGATTCCTTCCAACTCCTAGGATTTCCTATCTCACCGTCGCCATAAGACCTATCTGTGTCGGTGCGACGTAAAACCAATAGCAAAGGAAAACGTTGTCCTTGTGGAAGCTCGAATTGCCTGAGAAGTATTTGATTCTTACAGCAAAAACAAAAAACAAAGCAATGAGTGAAAACTACAGAATATATAGCATACTTGATTTACAGATCATGCTATAGACATTATGTACACGATTTCACCTGTCATTCAGACTGTCACCAATAAGCTTTGAGACACCAAAAGCATTGGATTCAACACTAATCTCGGTCATTTTAGACTATTTACATTTAACCCTATATCAGCCCCCATCCCAAAGGACGCTGAACATGTACTTAAACGATATCGAGATTGAGATCGTCACAATACAGTTCATCGACAGATAAACGATGGATTTGACATTATTTTCCGTTACTTGTCCATGTCATTCCCTTCCATTTTCCACCCCTAGTGATGGTTCGGATGTTTCCTTTCTGATAGTGCCATTTTTAGATGATAATTAATATGTACACCAAGTTTCGTTGAGAACCATTCTGGAACATACCCACATACATCCATGATCTCGGTTATTTTTACATCGCGGCAACCGTGGTTTGATTCCTGATGTTGCTGGCGTTTACAACTGCTAAGAGCCTATCATGATGCTGGTTACACACAGTACAAAGAAGATATTTTTGAAATAGAGCATGAATTACGTCGTGTAGGTATTATTAAGTAATAGCTCTCTCTCGACAGTACAAAAGCTTAAGCACCTTACTACAATCCCAGCGCTTACCCCCACCTAAGCCATCCTTCTGTAGTATATAGTCGATCGAGTAGCTATAATCGTATAGGTTATTTCCCAACATTCTCCCTACCTTAGGGTGTTAACTCCGCCTCTAGTTGTAGAGCCGGTCTCAAGCCCGGATAAAGAGAGGAGAGGCACCGTAGCACTTTAGCCCATTATCCCTTTAGCCTATTAGCCTATTAGCCCTTCAGCCCTACAAGGAACGTGCGGTAATCTAATCTTCTTAGAACAAAGGTATCCCCTGACATGTTCTAAACACATGTTGTATCGAGTACAGTGTTCTATTTTAGTCTTAATCACTTATTTAGTGTTCTAAACACTTCGATCAATGTTCCAATCACCTGATAAAGTTAACGACATACAGTGCAGTGTTCGATTCTAGTCTTGTTATGTTTCAATCACTTCTTTTGTGATTTATAAGTCTAAACATGCACAATGACGTCATCACTGCAGCACGTGCTCACTCTAGCTATCCCGATGCAGGTTTAAACTTGTTCGATAGAGCTATGCCTTGACATAAGAGGAGGCCTTAACAGCTTATGTATAGTCGCTATTGTTTAAAGATAGTTCCTGTCAAGAAAAAGCACGTAGAATTTTTCAAATTACCTGCCACTACATTTCAAAAGTATGAGGTTTAGTGCTGTAAAGATACCTGCACGATGCTCTGTTGATTAAAGATGTGAGCTGTAAAATAATAGCACGTAGATTTTTACAAACGTGAGCACGTAGAATTTCAAAGTGCACTCCACCGTATGCATAACAGCAGCCGCCATCTTTCGCAGTAGCCTCTAAGCTAGCTTTCTTCATCAGAGCAGCCACCATCTTGTGTGAGCACCCCTAGGCCGTATCATAAGGAGCTGTGTATAGTCACCGTCTTGTCGCTGCTACCTTGCGCAAGCACCCCTAGGGTGTCTCATGAGAGCAGCAGCCATCTTGTGCAAGCGCTCTTAAGCCGTCTCATAAGGAGGTATGTATAGCCGCAGCTTGTAGAATTAGATAGCTGCCAATGCCAAAGGGCCTAAATAGGAATCGAACCGTTGATCTCATCATTAGACTACTTTTTTCTTATGTTATCATGTTCCTGATACTGCGAACCTAGGTATTGGACAGAAAAATTTAATGAATCGAACCTGCATAGCACGTTATACTCTCTAACATAGCTAGACCTGATCATGTCACAAAAACTTGCTTCAATACATGCTAAAACAGAGCAAATGCCAAAGGACCTAAGTAGCAACCGAACCGTTGATCTAATCATTCGACTATGTTTATCTTATGCTATCATGTTCCTCAAACTGCGAACCTGGGTAGTAGGCAGAAAAAATTTGTCCGATTTGCTCTACGACGCACCGTTTTCGAGATATTTAACATTTTGCATTTAAGCCCCAAATTTAATTAATCGAACCAGCATGGCACGATATACTCTCTACCATAGCTAGACCTGATCATGTTACAAAAACTTGCTTCAATACAAGCTAAAGCAGAGCAAATGCCAAAGGACCTCAGTAGGAACCGAACCGTTGATATCATCATTAGACTATTTTTTCTTATGCTATCATGTTCCTCATACTGCAAACCGAAGTATTTGGCAGAAAAATTTTGTCCGTTTTGCTCTACGACGCACCGTTTACGAGATATTTAACATTTTGCATTTAAGCCCCAAATTTAATGAATGGAACTAGCACGACACGTTAGCCTCTAAGCTAGCATTCTTCATAAGAGCAGCAGCCATCATGCGCAAGCACCCTTATGGCGTCTCATAAGGAGTCGTGCATAGCCGCCATCTTGTGTCCGCCATCTTGCGCAAGCATCCTTAGGGCGTCTCAAGCCATCTTGTGCAAGCACGCTTAAGCCGTCTCATAAGGGCAGCCGCCATCTTGCGCAAGCATCCCTAGGGCGTCTCATAAGGAGCCATGTATAGCCGCCATCGTGCGCAAGCATCCCAAGGGTGTCTCATAAGAACCTATGTATAGTAGCCATATTGCGTAAGTACCCTTAAGGAGTCATGTATAGCCACCATCTTGTGCAATTAGCGTCGAGAGATGGCTGCTGTATTATTTTTTAAATTATCCACCACAATATTTCGAAGGTATGTAGCTAAAGAGTGCATCACTGAGGTTAGTGATGCAGGATGGTGGATCGACAGCTGTCAAAAAGCACTTGAGTTTGTTTCCAAACAAGAGCACGTGGAATTTTTCAAATTGCCGCCACCACATTTCAAAGGTAGTAGCTAAAGATGGCAGCACGGTGCTCTGTTGATTAAAGATGACGGATGACAGCTAACGAAACTTCAAATTTCCCGCTACTACGTACTTAAGGTAGTAGCCATAAAGAGGGCAGCACGGTGTTCTGTTGATTAAAGATGGCGGATGACAGCTGTCAAAAAAGCACGTAGGTTTGTTTCCAAACAAGAGCACGTGGAATTTTTCAAATTGCCGCCGCCACCACATTTCAAATGTATGTAGCTAAAGAGTGCAGCACTGAGGTGTGTGATGCCAGATGACGGATGACAGCTGTCAAGAAAGCACGTGAGTTTGTTTCAAAACAAGAGCACGTGGAATTTTTCAAAATGCCGCCACCACATTTCAAAGGTATGTAGCTAAATACGGCAGCACGGTGCTCTCTTGATTAAAGATGGCTGCTGTCATGTGGAATTGCCTGCCACCACATTTCAAAGGTATGTATCTAAAGAGTGCAGCACGGTGCTCTGTCGATTAAAGATGGCTGCTGTCAAAAAGCATTTTTCAAATTATCCGCCACTACGTTTCAAAGATATGTAGCTAAAGAGGGCAGTACGGTGCTCTGTTGATTAAGGAAGGCGGATGACAGCTGTCAAAAAAGCATGTGGCTTTATTTACCGATTCAAATCTCTCGCCAGTAAGGTTAAGTTGGCAGCATTGAAGTTTAGGCCCGTTAAGATAGCAGCACTGAGTTTAGCGGTGCGTTGTTGTCGATGATAGCTGTCAAAAAGCACGTGGCTGTCAAAAAGGCACGTGGCTTTGTTTACCGATTCAAATCTCGCGCTAGTTAGGGTAAGTTGGCAGCACTGAGGTTTAGGCCCATCAAGATAGCAGCAGTGAAGTTAGCGATGCGTTGTTGTTGATGATAGCTGTCAAAAAGCACGTGGCTTTGTTTACCAATTCAAATTTCCCGCGGATGGAGGAGCGGGCCCCTGGGAAGGCCTCCGGGTGGCGGCGGAGGAGCGGGCCCCTGGGAAAGCCCCTCGGTTTGCGGCGGAGGAGCTGGCCCATGGGAGCCTGCGGAGGCGGAGGCCGCAGAATCCCCCATTATAGCTACTTCCCGGAATATATTTTACGTGAGCTATGTAGGAAAAGAAGAAGAAATTCAGTTGAAAACGTTCACTTGGACCCTTACCATTGAATACAATGCCTAAATGCTTTGTCCTAATGAGCAGTGGAGCACACCAGATGTAGGCCTACCTGATTTTTGCCAGAAGAACTTTATATGAATTTGTATATGATTTTCGATCCTGGAGACATTTGCAAATTTCCAACTTTACCGTATGGTGCAATCATTCCTCAAGCGCGAAAAACTGTATCACCACGCCGCGAGGAAAAGTTTACAATATTGTGACTGAATCACAAACCCTTATTCACACACGGGCATTTGTTTTATAGAAAGCCAATCATGCCACAAACAGAATTAGATTTTGTATCGTTTTTGCAATGTGAAGCATTGCTAATCACATGAGATTGACAGTATTGCGCCTTTCTATAACATTACCACGGTCGTCCATTTGATGATCATAATGTGAATACACAAGCAATGCTATTGACGCCCTCGGGCATTAACATAAGCCAAATATGGAGCAGCACACTAAGAGTATTCAGGGTACTGAGCAGATCAAATGCAACATTTAATGAGATTATACCTACCCTTCCACTATGGATATTTGTAATTCTGTCATTCTGTACGTCAAATATGCTTTCATCTCATTAGGTCATGTCGCGTACTTGTTAAATACACGCCAAAGACCAGAGTGAAAATAGTCAACCAACACCGGTGCCAACTGAACCTATAATCTTTGTATTTCGAATCTTTCGCTCTACCACTTAGCTACAGAATTCTAGGCTATTATTATTCTGCCGAATTTTCCTCGTGTGAAAATAGGTAACAACGTAAAACTGTACTCAGGGTTGCCGACAGCGGGGTTTGAACGCACTATCTCCCGAATGGAAGCTCAAAGCTCTGTGCCTATAAATGCACGGCCAACTAGCTCGGTTACCTATTTCAATCGCTGTTAATCGTCCATGTCATTACCTCATTATTAACAAAACCACATATACGAGAGATTTCTTTATGTTCAGGGTTATCGGGCATCGAATAACGTAGGAACTAGCGCTGTTATCTATTGTATATTAAACATTTTATCATATAACTTATGTATGTACAGTGGGTAGTTTGCACGTAGCCTAGAATTAGTTATAACCTCATGCAGTCTCCGTATGCAATATGCTGCCAACGTAATTGAAAACATAGATGATATTACATGTATCTGTTAATATCATTACTTTTCCCTTTTGGCAAGTAATAAATGCGTAATAGAAAGAAATTTTAATTATGAGATACAGTGTGATTATTTTAGTCAAAACCCTCCTCGGCTACTTTGCTTCTATCCTTGCCGTGATACAATCAACTCTTGGAGTGGTTGGGAGGAATATGGTGGCCGCGCGTACTTTGCCACACTGTATTAATATAGGCACGGTAACTGCTGGGTGCTAACCAATATACAGTAGAAGTTTTGCACCGGATGAACTAAGAAATAGAAATTCTAAATGCAATCAAGAGAAGGAAGCTAGAAAGTACCAGCGTTCCGCCCTGATGTAGCAGTGGGCTCGTCAGTTGTACTGCTACACCTATCCAAGACGCTGACGGCTAGTGCACCGTTGAGATACCACTGCAAGCCTTCTATGTAGGACAATGCATTGAAGGTTCACTTGGGAAAGAATGTGCCTCCTCTTGTATAAAAGCCTGCCTTTGGTTTCCTTCCTAATGGTTTCCTTCTGGGAGCTTGATTTTTTAGGAAAACAGACGTTTACCGTCAAGAGATTAATCGGTTAAATGAGGTAACTACCCGTAAAGAAAAATATTCTTTCCTCCGAAACAGCTTGAAATTTCGCAAGAGGGTCGTTCCTACATTTCTATTAAGAAGTGGTTGTTAAACAATACACCCCTAAGGAAGGTTACGGGGGAGTAAGGCCTGACGACCAAAACATTTTTTCGCAATTCGTCTGACTTACGAGTTTAAAATTTCACGTGGATGTTTCCTCCTATATGCCTTGGATTTCAAATAAAAAATGGAACTTGAAAAATGCACCCCTAAGGAGTTTTGACCGGGAAGGTAAGACCCGAAAATATAAATATTCCTCTTAAACCTTAGATATTAAAAACAAATGGTGTTAAAACATTGCACCCCTAAGTAGTTTCGACTGGGGCGAGACCTGATGACAAAAATATTTATTTACGAATTGAAAATTTCACATGATTTCATCTATGCCTCAGATTTTAATTAAGTTTATTTTTTACTATTTGCTTTACGTCGCACTGGCACAGATAGGACTTATGGCCACGATGGCATAGGAAAGGGCTAGGAGTGGGAATAAAGCGGCCATGGCATTAATTAAGGCACAGTCTCAGTATTTGCATGATGCGAAAATGTAAAACTACGGAAAACACATCTTCAGGTCTGCCAACAATGGGGTTCCAACCACTATCTAACGAATGCAAGTTTGCAGCTGCGCGACCCTGAGAAAATAGGAATTTTTCTCAAAGCAATACACACTAAAGTGGTTCAAACTGGGGTGTGAGGCCTGGTTACAAAAATATTCATTTCTCGGAAACTGTTTGATATATGAGTTTGAAATTCCACAAGACGGTTTAGTAATATCATGTTAAAGATTTTAAATAAGAATTGTTCTTAAAACATCACAACATCACAACATCACAACAACGCGCGTGTGAAATCCGGTCCCGGTTTTCTGGGTTTTATAGAAGGTTAAACAGTTTTTTCGTAGCTTGAATGAGTGTTAGAGTGGTGAGAAGAGGAAAGAAAACAGGAAGAAAGCAAGGACCTATCATCATTGAAGGTAATTAGAAAGATATTTACACTAAATACCATCCTCTTTAATAAGAGGACAAATGAGGTTATGAAGGCCGAAATAGAGTAAAACGCATATCGCACATCAAAACAAAGAACCCCAGCGAAAGTCTCCTAACCCAAAATACATTAGTAACTGATAGACAACGTACGACGACGACACACACTGGAAGGAAACTACCGACCTGCGACATTTGCGAGAGATCTTTCTCCAGCCAGTGAACGTCTTGTTACTCTTGAAAAAATCCACAGTTGCAATAAATGCGTTCAGACATTTACCCCTACCCCACAAACTGGTTCACACAGGAGGGAAACTCCACATTTGCATTAAATGCGGACAGACATTCACTGCTATCTCATAACCGATCCACACAAGAGAGAAAGTTTACAGCTGCAACAAATACGGACGGGCATTCACTACTAAAGCGAGAGGACTTTCGCAGGGTGACGAACATCTTACGACACATGAAACACAATGAATCTGGCAGACCCCGTTCGACGGTGACACACCTGGAAATCACGGACCTGCAACAACTGCGAGGAAACTTCCTGCAACCAAACAACCAGAACATGTAAAATAAGCAGTGCCCATAATGTGCCAAATGTGCGATGACCATGACAAAGGACGAAAACACCGTCAGCTGTGATGGTGACTGTGAACTCCGGTTCCACAAAGAATGAACTACGCTCACAATAACAGAGTACAACGCTCCAAAGTCAAAGAAAGAATCCCTGCTATGGATGTGTGAAACGTGCAGAAACCGCCTAAAAACCTACGGACTGAACTCTGGAAACTCAGAAGATCATGAGACAAGACAAATCTCGCTTGAAAATGAAAAAAACATGCGATGATATTAAGGAAAAGCTTAATGAAGTAAGCGAAGATTTAATGAAGAAAATGACACTCATCCGGGAGACGCAACTTCAGCAAGCAGACATATTGTCGAAAGGCCTGGAGAAATCTGCAACCAGAAGAACTACGAATAACTCCAAAACAACGGGAGACACCGCACTGAGGCTACCAACTTGAATGCAGACAGTGAAGTAGTCCAAGAAAAACACCAAAACCTCAAAAAGGAAGAATCACTGCCAAGAAAGGATTGGCCCCGAAACCACCACAAGTGGAGTTAAGTAGTCACGAACAGAACATTAGAGTAATTGAAGACAAGGAAACGTCATCTGATAACACCGAAGAGGGCACTTGGACGGAGGCTGTGAAGCGAAACCGGCGCCGTAGACAGGTAATTATAGGTTCGAGAAAGGCTGATGAAACTAGCAACCTAAGAGCGGCTAATAGAACAGCCTGGTTGTATATAGGCAAACTTCATCAGAACACGGAGAGAGAGGATGTTATTAAATTCCTTCGAGATAACAACATATCTGATGACATTATTTGCGACTAATTAGACACAAAAGGCATAAAGAAGGCGTTTCGACCACCTAGAAAAAGTAAATAACCCAGAATTCTGGCCAGGGAAGATTTTGGTCAGGAGGTATAATTTTCGACCCCATAACGGCACAATGTACAATGGTACAATGCTCTCAACCAAATCCTGATAAGGCCGACAACATTTTGCATACATCAAAGATTAAGCTACTATTATGTAATATTGAAAGACTGCTGAGCATGACAAACACACTAGAAGAGATGATACAGGAATTTGATGTAATAATCCTATTGGAAAACTTTTAACGCCTGCGTGGCAAACCAGTAGACATTATTCAACATTCATCATGGCAGAAAAATCTCCAGTAGGGAGGCCCAAAGCAGGCATTGCATGTCTGTTCACTGATCAATTCTCACCATTTAGTGTACAATACCGATCTACGAACGGTTTAGTAGTTCGAACCAAGCCGTGTGTTTGTGTATGTGTATATTTCAAGCCAGATTTCTCATCAACTGAGATTATTGAGGAAGTTAGTAAAGCTTTAACTGTGGCTACTACGGATGATGCCATTATCCTTGCCGGAGACCTAAATTGTCGCATTGATACAGAACATCGAAAATCAACAGAAGTTTTGGACTTCTTAGAAGAGGAAGGTCCTCGGTTGGTGAATGCCTCTGACATGAATACCTACTTGTCTCATAATGGTGCTAGCTCAATAGATCTGGTGTTTATAAACTCCAAATTTGTGCCGATCAAGCAGGAGGTTATTCTCGAGGCGCAACGTAAACACCTGCCAGTTGCAACTCCCTTACAGCTGGAGAAAGGACCTAGTACGCTTGATACAGTTAAAGAACGTACAAAAATAAGTAGAAAAAGTAATCCGTCTCTTTTCTGTGGTGAAGATAATCAAACGATACTTAATCTATTACGAGAGGGTAATCTTAATGAGGCGGTATTATATCTAGAAGTGCTGCTCCAGAATGCTACTCTACCATCAATACCTGTGGTCAGGAAATCTCAACCCTGGTTCACTAAGGAATGCTATAAATGTCGTAGAGATGTACTGGAAGCATACAGCCAGAAGAGAGAAAACAAAAGGATTTCCTGAAATATATGCCAGTAAAAGGAGAGCATACAAACTAACACTAAAAGAAGCCAAAAGTCATTATAGAGAGGAAGAAGAAAAGAAACTTATAGAACGTGCCAGTCTAGATCCTTACCTTGCCCTGAAGCCTACACAACCGAAGTTCTCCAGGAACTTACCAATGGAAGTTTGGGAAAAGCACTTGAGTGCAGTGCTTCAAGAGAGAGACACACGACCTACGAATTATTTCGTGCCAGTTTTTCAAATAATCCCTGAAATTGACGAATTTTCACTTAATGAGGTTGTATCAACTATTACAGCATCTAAAGATAACAAGGCATGTGGCCCAGATCACATTTTCAATGAACATCTTAAAGCTGCTCTCCCGAAATTGGGTGAATCCATCACTCACCTAATGAATGAATGCTTGCGGCAAGGTAGGATACTGGAGATAATCTACTATTAAAATGCTATATAAAGGCAAAGGTGACACCGCAGATCCCAACTCATATAGAAGAATAGCACTAGAATGTACTCTACTAAAGACTTTAACTTCACTAGTAACTAAACGTCTCATTAAACTGGTGGAAAATAACCTACCGGAGTCGCAATTCGGATTTAGAAAAGGAAAATCAATGACTTTAGCTATCCACTGTCTGCAGACTGACATAGAAGAAGCCTTAAAGAAACCAGGGGGTAAATTGCATGCCATCTTTATAGATTATTCGAAAGCTTTTGACACCATAAGCAGAACCATACTGTTAGAAAAATTGGAGAGTATCATTGGTAGTACGAACTACCTTGTGCCGCTGATTAGGAACCTACTGCTCAACAATTCAATAGAAGTAGATGATGGCATTACCAAATGCATTATTTTGGAACAAACAACCGGGGTATTGCAGGGAGACCCATTAAGTCCACTACTATTCATCATTGCGACAGCAGACATAGTGGATTTGGTAAACCATGAAAGCGTCAAACTATTAATGTACGCTGATGATATGGTCTTAACATCAATGTCAGAGAAAGAACTCCAGGAATCATTCAACCAAATAGTAGGTTGGATAAATAAAAGTGAGCTCAAACTGAATGCAGAAAAAACAGTTTCCATGACGTTTAGAAGAGGGGGGCCTCATGGAACCTTCTTTTATGGAGACCAAGAACTTAAGTCTGTAAAGCATTTTAAATACTTGGGTGTAATTTTTCAAACCTATGTTTTCACCCTCCATCTCATGGACCGTCGAAATGCATCTATGAAAGCAATATCTGACATTAAGCATCTGAGAAACTTGTCTTTAGAAACAGCCATAAAACTCTTCCATCTAAAAATCAGCCCTATAACAACATATGGCTTGGAAAACATTTGGGAACATTTGAGTATGAAACAGTTAGATAAAATCGAGTTGAAGGCAAACTTCTTGAAACGGGCTCTGTGCCTCTCCAAATATTCTCCTTCCCGACTCGTGTATGAGGTATGCAGGGAGGGATTTTATGTGGAAGAGCTAAGGCTACATTTGTTACTTCCAGCAACAACACCCTATTTACATCTGCTCCGAGACCTACGATCGAAGAAGGCTGCCATCTGGGAAGATTTCTACTCTACAGATGCCATGCTAAATCGCGTGTGGGTTCAAGGTGGATATGAACTGCGACACTTGTTGACAAGGTTCTTCGTTCATGGGTTCCATTATAAACTATGTAATATAAAGCATTATCATGAACCAAGTTTGAACTGTGTATGTTCAAGATGTGGTGCACACTGTACTAGGTACCATGTTTTAAGTTGTAAACAGCGATCGGACTCACTGGTGAAATTTTGTAACGAAGATTAATTATTTGTATATTAATTCTTTGCACATTTTGCGCATTAAATAAATTATTAAAACATCACTCCCACTAAGCAGTTTTGACAGGGGGTGGTGAGGTCTCACCTCATGACAAACATATTCATTTCTCTGAAACCTTTGACGTACAAGGTTGAAATTTTACATGATGACTGACAGTTCCTCTAAATCTGATATTTTAAATAAGATGTGGTTTTAAAACAATACATCCCAAAGTGTAGTTTTGAGGCCCAGCAACATACATAATCATTTCTATGATATCATTTGACATACAGGATTGACTAAATGTTGTCATTCGTCCCCTGAACGGGGAGGTGGGCCCCTAGATGGTGACGCTGTTTCTCAGGGCGTGAGATTTGTATCGTAGGAGGAGATATGCTGAGAAGGTGAAGGGGTTGATGACCATGGCCTTTACCAGGAACTGCCCGAGTTTTTGCCTTAGTGAAAGTGAATGTAAAAAACACTGAAAACCATTCTCAGGACAGCGGACGGTGGGAACTAGCCCCTCTCCGTCTCCCGAATATAGAGGCGTAGAGCCATGGTAGAGCGTGGCCACTTATGGGCCGGGACTCACACTGCATCCGCCGACCATGTACACAACTGCACTAGAGGCAATAGTGGTCAGTAGTAACCAGTGCTTGTGTCCATGACTGTAATTTATGTAATTGTTGGATAACCTTTACATTTTAAATATATTTTAATCGATCAGTGAATTTTTTGCTTCACAGTTAGGGTTCTCACAAATTAAATAGGACATTAATTACAATATTACGCCGTATGAACTGACATGGTACAAATAGTTCACAGATGTAAAATATTCAATAGGATTCAATTGGACAAAATACAGTTTTTCTCTCATTTGCAGTTGGGAAAGTCTTCCTTACTCGTCAGACGCCTTTGCTGAATGGTCGGAGTTTAGTCCTTTGGATTAGAGGGTCCCCAGTTCGATTTTCGACCGGGCCGGTGATTTTAATCGCTTCCGATTACTTTTTATGGCTATAGGACTGGGTGTTTGTGCCTGTCCCAACACTCTTCTCTTCATAATAAGATAACACACCACACTTCACTAACTATGTGACGTGCCCCTCTTAGAGAACAATAATTGAACGTGAAATGCAACTATGCAAGCTAAGGGCGCCAGTCTTTAAGTTGATGACTTAAAAACAAAAATTTATAATAAAGCTTGGACGGACTCTCATCACAGGGATAGGGTGATAGTGCACTAATCATTAAGCAGGAGAATTAGAAATCAAAAGGCTAATTAAGGCAGACTGATTAAAGTTAACTAGGAAAATACTATTTATTATATTGAATATAAATGACGACGGTTTGACGAGAACTGAATTTAAAATAGGAAATGAATTTAACAAAAAATTGAATGAATTTGATGTCTAAATTTGTCCTTCCTTCTTCCTCGGTGATGTGGCAAGATAGAAGAAAATCTACTGCAAGTTAAATTTAAACGAATGTCGCAAGAATGTAAGTTAATATTAGGATATTCAGCCCTCGTTTACAAGTCGTAGTTACAAAGTAATGAAATGATAGTGAGCAAATGATCAAACATGAATTATAATAAAATTACATACGAAGATAAATATCATGACGTAAAATTCCTGAATTATTTACACATAATAAAATTAACATAATTACACTGTAACGTCTGGAACGTTACATACGCCCCCATGAGTTCTTAACAAATATCACATGAGTTGAGAATTCACACACTTACTCCCACATTGACTTGAAATACCTCTATTACCTGCCCATTACGAGCTACATTATTTTCATACAATTAATTATATCTCACTGTCTCCATATCACTCTTAGACTACTTACCATTGCGAATGTCTGTTATTTCAGTTCATCTTGAGGTTTAGATACTAAATTATGCCCAACATGAGCAACTTTCCATTTTTTTAAACAAGATTATCTTTGAGAATATAACATAATATATATACAATTCAGATTACAAACTCTCCCGAGTGTCTTTTAGTCCTTTTACTCTCCATCTTTCCGACATTCTTTGCTAGATAGCAGTAACACGTTCTCTTCCAATCTTTTACATTAAAACCATGGAAAACAAATGATACAACCAATTTACACCTTAATCACTCTCTCGAATGTTTCAACCTTATCTTGAAGCAGGATGCAATACACTTCACACGAATACACACGCGATTTAAGCTCACGGTAAAATTATTGCAAGTTAGAAATGCACATACGGGAAAATTAATTATTTGCCGTCGTCAGCTTTAATTAGCCTTCGGTAACATCTCAGAAAGCAGATAAGATATAAAATTTCATGGCCTCACATACAGAAAACAGGCGATCTATCGTCAATGAACGAGCGTAAATCTGCCGCTACACACAAACACCTCCCTTGTTTACAAACACAACTAGGAAATACCACCACAATTGAGAGGTAAACTCCCTCCGCTCGTAGTCTGACATAACAGGTAGCAACTTCCCCGTGTTACTGACCTATATCTCACAATCCGGTTCAGCCACCTCACACGACAGGTATCTCCGTAAACTACTGTTATATGAACCATTCATTACGTTTTCGCATTCAATACACAGACGTATTGATCCATCACACTTAGGCACGACAATCAAAGGATTAACGTATTGACTGTTTGATAATTCAATCACATCGTCTGCTAACATAGCTTGAATCTGATCCTGCACGGCTATGACATATTTGTGTGGTATAGGATACCGCGGTCCGCTGAATGGACTCTTATCCAGCACAGAAAAAGAATGCTCGTAAAGATGGGTAACACCAGGTTTCTCAGAGAAAATCTTCATGTGTTCACATAACACCTCAAATAACTTGTCCTTCTGGACTTCATTTAACTGATTTCTACCTACGGCTTCTTTCAAGCCACATATTTTATCCTCATTAATCCACAACTGGCACAACTTCAGGCCCTCACTAGCCTCTTCATTAACTTTAGAAACCTCTCTCATTCTCCACACTGTACTAACTTCCATTTTCCTCTGATTTTCCTCCTCAAACTTGACCTTGATATCCTCATTATTCCACCTCAAATTTAGCACTGCATCATCGTAATTTAACTGAGCCAATTTTAACGTTAACCAATCAGATCCCAAGATAAGATCAAATATCAAATGCGGAATTACCAAACATATCTGAACGCTAATAAAATTATTAATACAGATCGGAACAGCTACTTGTTTACAAATTTGCTCAGACCTCTTACCAATAGCCGTAATGATGAAAGTAGACTTAACAGGCATTTCCTCCAACTGAATACCCTGTTTCACTAATGACTCATACCACTGAGAACTAATACATGATATTTGGCTACCAGAATCAATAAAAACTTTAACCCACGCCCCCAAACTTTCAATTTAACAACGGGATTGACTACTTCATTACTTGAATCTCCATTATTCTGCTCGGGTTCATACAACAAATCGTCTCTAACATCTAGGTCATATGGTAACACTTTCATGACAAGACACTTCGCTACCTTCGTACTAGGCTGAAATTCTGACCTAAGATTACAGCCTCTAGTTAGTTTAAAGGTTCCCTTTGTGTATTGACGTTGGACTCATTAGTACATTGCTCTGGCCCCCGTTGGGAATTTCCTGTTCTATATTCAGGTGCTCCGCTCCTACTGTTATGCTGAGGTCTGAACTGATTGCGAGCTTCGTGATTCTGTGTTCTTCCGTTATCTCTCATTCCTTTGTGATGACTAAAGCTCTGAATATTCTCCTTTCTACTCCTACGGTTACCTAAAGCATCAAAACTGCCTAGTAGGTTCTCCATCTCCTGAATAGTACCAACTCTTTGCATGCAGGCCGCTTCTCTCACCCTGTCCGGAAAATGTCTCAAAAGTAGTCTAACTACATCAGACCCCTCGGTTATACCATCTAAGTTCTGACAAATCATGACATGGGCTAGGAAATATTCGGTCATAGTGACTCCCTCATGCTGTTTGTACCTCCCAAATACCACCCTTTCTCTCTCCCGAGCTTGTATCGCTTCATTCCAGAATTTCTCTCTAAACTTATTTCTGAATTCTTTCAGGTTCGTCATCGTTTGCCTATATACCATGAACCAAGACCGAGTTTCTCCTACAAAAGCATGGTCAATATTTTCCATAACGTCTTCCCAGTCCATAGACCCTTACTCTAGACGCTTTTCAAACCGTTTTTCTATCATCTTAAGGAAATCTAGCGGGTTCGTTTGTTTCCCATTAAATTTAGGTAGTTCAATTTCCCTAATGTATCTACTTCCTAGACATTGCCTTCCCGTGAAAACCTGTTTATCCTTTGCCACCTGTTTTAACTGATTTTCTGCTTTCTCCATCCGGCATTCTACATCTTTGTCTGTCCTATCAATTTCGCTCTCCAAATTAACCTTCTTCTCTTTCAGTGTCCTAATTTCAATCTTATTCTCTTCAGCTATCGCAAACCTTTCTTCACTTGCCCGGGTCTCATCTTCTATTCTAAGCTTTACTGTGTCAATCTCTTGTTGGACGTGGTCTTTGAATACCCGTATTTCCCCTTTTTGAGTCTCAACTCTCTTATCAATACTAGTGAACTGCCTCATTACTTCCTCCCTAGTAGAGTTGTTTTCTTCCCCATTAATTCCAGGAATTTACTTCTCTGCTCCGCAAACTTTTCTTCTACCTCTTTCCCTTGCCGTTCACATTCACTTTTCTGTTCCTCTAATCGCTTATTAAAATGTTCATTTTTTACCACCAGATCGCGTAACTGCCTACTGTGTTCGTCCATTCTCCGATTCGCTTCCTCCTTATTTTCCCACATCTCCCTGCTTAATTCAGCTTTAGTTTGCTCTAACTGTTCTTTAAGTTCATATTTAATATTCTCAATTTTAGTGTTAGTTAGTTCTAATTCACTTTTAAGCTCAGATTTAGTTTGCTTTAATTCCTCTAACATTATTCGCATCATTCCCATTAACTGATCATTATTATTACTTTCATTGTTAGTGTTTACTTCCGCTTCGCCCCCATCCTACTATCATCTGACTCCATACTGACTTCTTTCTGCTTGCCTTCACTCTCCATACTACTTACACTTGTATCTTCAATTTCCTCTACTAGACTACACAACTCTTCCTCTGAACTCAATACGTTATTGCCTTTTATCGCCCGTCCACTGCGCAACATCCTCTCCTCTTTCGTCTGATCAGCCATGACCCTCCCCACAATCAAACGCTCCTAATGCAACGTGGATATCCAAATTTTACCCATAATACGAATTCTGATATCGTTACTGTCATTAACTGCTCCGTACTTAATGATTTTCTCGCCTCACGTTGGAGCGGCATTTATGTGACGTGCCCCTCTTAGAGAACAATAATTGAACGTGAAATGCAACTATGCAAGCGAAGGGCGCCAGTCTTTAAGTTCATGACTTAAAAACAAAAATTTATAATAAAGCTTGGACGGACTCTCATCACAGAGATGGGGTGATAGTGCACTAATCATTAAGCAGGAGAATTAGAAGTCAAAAGGCTAATTAAGGCAGACTGATTAAAGTGAACTAGGAAAATACTATTTATTATATTGAATATAAATGACGACGGTTTGACGAGAACTGAATTTAAAATAGGAAATGAATTTAACAAAAAATTGAATGACTCTACTTCGCGAAAACTTGCAATATTTTTAACTCGCTTGCTCACCATGTAGTCTTGTTCTGCTGGTCCTTGGAAAGCTTCCATCCCTGTAGCTGGAACATCACCGGTCGTTTTTGAGATAACTTCATCTGCAGCTAAGTACCATTCCTGCCTTGCAAATTGCATCAACCACTAATTGGATGATGGCTTTGAAACTATCACTCCCTGTTATGCTCTATCCCATATATTGGAGATGAGCCCTAAATCATAGTTAGAAAAACCTCCTTGGGTTATGTGGAGAGGATACTCAATTAACAATCCTTCCAACTTTACTGAAAATTGTCATGTCCAAGGACACGAACCTTCATCAAGTAGCAGCACATAAGTAATACATAGTGATTATTTTGGTAACTCAATCCATTGGCCTTGCTGTCGGAGCAGCCATGTGTTGGGTGTGATATAGAATGACAGTTAAAAACAGAGTTGTGTGAGGTCAAGAGGTCTCACGAGGAAGTCGATACGGACAAATCTAAGAAGTCACGTCCTGTCGTCTGGAGATGGCAAGAAAATGGGGGTAGTTTGAAGGATACCATACTTAAAATTAATGGGCGACCCAATTAAGTGAAACGGGACGCAGTGTCATGTTTATGATGACAAGTATTAGAAATGGGGGAGTTATTTTATGAGCATAGGTTTAAGGGCGAGAAGTCAAGTTCATGTTAATAAATATTGCCACGTGCATAGTGTGGGATTTGAGATACATGGGGGAGGTGGTAGCACCAATAGTAAGCCAGTAAGGCTTTATCTGAGAGGAGGGGAGACCCTCATATCATATTGCTAGTCCCTTTAAATACGTATGTAATTGAAGGAACAAGCGTCTTATTGCATTAGTCTTCGCTTTGGGAGCCTTGCCTTCCGCTCACGTTAGAGAGTTGCGATCAATTCTCCAAGCGGTCTCGCTACTTAGAATATTTCTTAGTAGATCAGGTTGAACGGTGGTGCTAACACTTGGTATTCACCATTCATACTTTGATTCTCGACTTAAGCCCTAGTTCTTCTGGGTTTTATCGTAGTTGGCAACTTCAAGCTTGAGGAATCTCTGTGAGACTCCACGATACTCTGTTTTTAACATCGCTTAAAATTTCAGTGGTACTCTAATGCTTTAGAGTCCACTTGCATTTACTAGGAGTAGCCGTTCTGAGGAAGGCTAGTTCCAGTACGTCACAATACGTGACCGACTTCAATTGTACGTGTATATTCTTTGTACATCATCTGTCAATATACGCACATATATAGGAAATCATATGAGTTTCAACTCTTAACAACCAACTTACCTAACGCCTATAAATTACCATCTTATATCCCTTTCGTTTTTAGTACTGTTGTTAGCCATCAGGTGATTCCACTCACCGCTCGGCGTCTCACCTGTTGGCCGGGATACGACAGGAGAAGAAAAACTGGTGTCAGTTTTGTGGGGTTGGTCCTGAGTTCGACGTCCATCCAGGGTTGTTTAACTCTTAACCAGGCGTTGGTGGTTTCCTAAGCGGCTGTCTATCCTAGTAGACTGAGGGGCGGTCGGAAGAAAGAAGAAGAAGTCCGGAGGCTGTCTATCCTAGTAGACTGAGGGGCGGTCCGAAGGAGAAAGAAGAAGTCCAGCGGCTGTCTATCCTAGTAGACTGAGGGGCGGTCGGCAGGAGGAAGAAGAAGTCCGTAAGCAGACAGAGAGCAGAACCAAGAAGGCGCAAGGGCTGGCCCACGGAGTAGCAGAGGGATTCATAGGAGTCCAAGGAAGGAAGACGCAATCGACCCGGCGTACCTGCACGTCGTCAGCTCACCATCAGCACGCAGTAGAAGACAAAATATTGTAAGGTAAGCCAAACTCAAAATCAGTATGTCTAATTCTGAAGTGGGAAGTGCCAGTGATAATTCAGATAACAATTATATTAATATCAATCAAGCGTTCAAGTTAATCGGAGATCCTTTTGACGGGAGAAATCGGAGTAGGTTGAAAGAGTTCTGTGCAAATGTAGATTCAGCAATAGAATTTTTTCAACCAGATGAACATCCGCTGTTTTTTAAATATGTTCTTACCAGAATAACGGGTGAAGCTAGAAGCAAGTTATTAGTAAGACAGGATGTTACGAGCTGGGCAAAAGCGAAGGCAGCTTTGTTTGAAAATTATGGAGAGCGTAGGACTATTGATCACTACGCATGTAAAATGTTTAAAGCACAGCAAAATAAAGATGAATCTGTAATAGCTTGGGGTTCGAGAATGGATGCAATGGTAAGCGAACTTAAAGAAGTTGCCACGGCGAGAGTCGAACCGGAGGCAAAAGTTCATAGAGCGAATTTAATAGGAGAGTTAGGGATATCATGTTTTGTACAAGGATTAATTGATAAAAGCATTCAAACGATTGTCCGTAGTAGGAACATTACGGATGATTTCGGTTTAGCAGTTGAGGTAGCGGCCCAAGAAGAGTCGGCCGTACTCTCAAGTAAGGAAAAGCACGGTGAATCAGTTAGGAGAGATAAATATTGTAGTAATTGCAATAAGAAAGGACATTCGGCATCCTCATGTTTTCTTAAAATGCGACCAAAAGAAGTTAAGGCAATAACGTGTTACAATTATAATACGGAAGGGCACTATTCACGAGAGTGCAGAGTAATAGTTTGTAAACGTTGTAATAGAACAGGGCATGTAGAGAAAAATTGTAAAAGTAGTAAACCGCAGCAATTCACTAATTACAAGAGTAAAGGTTACGAGAACAAGCAGGCGGAAAACTAGAACAGGATCATGACGCAAGGCCGGTTATAGGTCCTAAAAGTGTTCACATAGGCCAAGTACACAATAAGTGTAATAACAATGAAGGGACAGTTTTACTATCTATAAATGATGTACACGGACCTTTTCGATTTTTAATCGATACAGGCTCAGAAATAAGTGCAATAAAGAAACAATGCGTACCGAAGGAAATAAAGATAGATACAAGTGATAGATTAAAATTGCTAGGAGTTAGCAAAGGAACACTATTCACGTGTGGAACCGCGAAGGTAACATTGGGAACATCTCAATGCAAATTGCATGTAGTAGATGATGAATTTCAGCTGTCACAAGACGGATTGATAGGTAGAGATTTATTGAAAGATTCTGTAATTAATTTCACGGAGGAATTCATAGAAGTAAATGGTGATAAACATCAAATAGAAATTAGAGAAGCTAAAGTAATAAAAGTACGTCCGAGAACGGAAACTATGTATGACATAGGACAAGACGAAATTGCGCACGTATTGAAGGTAGAAAAAAGTGACGCACAGAAATGTTCACAATCGAGAACTCGAAGAATAATCGAACTAATGAGGGCAAATCATATGCTAAAGAGTGATAGAGAAGGGATATTTGAAATATGTTCAGAATGTAATGATAGATTTTATTTAGATAGAAAATTAAACGAGATTACGATAGGTAGCATGTACCCTATACCAGGTACTACGGAGTTAAGTAACTCAATAGGGAAAGCGAATTATTTCTCGACAATTGATTTAGCCAATAGCTATTATCAAGTTGAAGCAGAAAAAATATATTGAAAAGATCACATTTTCGGTGTTAGGCATTTGATATAAATTTATGCAAATGACGTTCATGAGATCAATTAGAGGAGTAAATGGAACTAAGTGTTTATGCTAATTATATTACAAAAAACACAGTATTTTCAGCATTATATCGGAATTTTTGATATAAACGTATGTCAGTGACGTTCATGTGATTAATGACAAATGTGTCAGCGGAAGTTAGTGAATTAAATGTTTATTAAATGAAATTAAATTATATGATAATTTTGAGATTCAGTAAAATAATAATAATAATAATAATAATAATAATAATAATAATAATAATAATAATAATAATAATAATAATAATAAATGATCGACGTTTTTGAGAAGTTAAGAGAGACTTTTCTCAACCCACGACCACGAAGCAACTTAAGGGATTTTTGGGATTATCGGGATATTACAGACGTTTTATACCAGATTATAGCGAAATTGCTAAACCACTGTATGAACTTTTAAAGAAAGAAGTAGACTATAAATGGGAAATTAAACAAAAGGAAGCATTTCAGACTTTAAAGAATAAGTTGATAACGTATCCGATTTTACAATATCCAGATTTCGAGAAGCCGTTTATTGTAACAACCGATGCAAGCAATGAAGCGTTAGGCGCAGTATTGTCGCAAGGGAAGGTAGGAAGCGATTTGCCAGTAGCATACATATCTAGAGTATTGAATAAGGCAGAAAGAAATTATTCAACAACAGAAAAGGAAATGTTAGGAATTGTATTTGCAGTAAAGTATTTTAGACCGTATGTCTTAGGACGAAAGTTCACTGTAGTGACGGATCATAAACCACTTAAATGGGTATTTAATGTGCAAGATCCAACCTCAAGATTGCTAAAATTTAGATTGAAGTTAGCAGAATACGATTTTGATGTTGTTTATAAACAAGGAAAGTTAAATACAAATGCAGACGCACTGAGCAGAATACACAAATTAGGTGAGGTTGAACAAGAAGAAGTTTCAGAAATGGAAACAGATGAGAAATTCACAGAGAAATTAACAGAGGATGAAAAGAAAGAGATTATGAAAGAATTTCATGCATCTTTAGTTGGAGGACACCAAGGCATTACACGCACGTATGCTAGGTTAAAAGATTATATTGAGTGGCCAGGAATGAAGAAAGATGTAGAGCAATACATTCGATCATGTCATTCATGTCAAACTAATAAGTTTACGAAGCCAGATACGAAGGCGAGTATGGTAATCACAGACACACCGCGGATTGTGTTTGAGAAAATAGCGTTAGATGTGGTTGGACCACTTCCACTTACACTCGACGGAAACAAATTTATTTTAACGTGTCAAGATCAGTTATCGAAGTACTTAGTAGCAGTGCCAATGAAAAATCAAGAAGCAGAGACAATTGCAAGGGCATTGATGGACAATATAGTACGAACATTTGGAATACCAAGTGTTATATTAACTGACCAAGGTAGCAACTTTTTGAGCGAAGTAATGAAGAAATTATGTAGATTATTAAATATTAGGAAGATTCATACTGCTGCATTTAGGCCACAGTCAAACGGAAGTTTAGAGAGGTCTCATGCAGTATTAGCTGAATTTTTGAGACACTATGTATGTGGAACCCAAGACGATTGGGATAAGTTTATTTCAATGGCAACTTTTGTATACAATACAACGAAAAGTACGTCAACTAATTTCACACCATTTGAATTAGTATTTGGAAGAAAGGCGAATATACCAGGGACATTGCAGAGAAAACCAAACGAGAAGAATTATAATGAACACGAAAGCTATGTGGAGGAATTAGCTCGAAGGCTTAGAGAAAGTCACGAGGTAGCACGTAAAACTCTAATAGAAACCAAGTTGAAAAATAAAGTCCAGTATGATACAAGAATAAACGAAGTAACGTTTAAGATAGGAGACCAAGTTCTTTTAAGAAATGATTCAGTAAGGCGAGGTCGTAGCAAAAAATTAAGTCCAAACTTTGTTGGCCCGTACACAGTACAGGAAGTTTCAGGAGTGAACTGCGTTTTGAATATGAATAAGCGAGGGAAGCACGTTACAGTACACAGTAACCGATTAAAGTTATATATTTAAATGAGAAGGAAAATTGTATGTAAATATATTGTGAACAATCAGTAATAAATTATAGGCAACGCAAGGTAACACAAATCTGTTACTTGCAGGTCAATGGCGCTGATAGCAGCGGCGATCGCAGTGATGGCGATATTTACGAAAGGAGGAAAGGCAATTGATTTCCAGCTCCAACCATATGAGTCCACCCCAGGGGTTTATTTCGACAAGCTAGGTGAAGTTCAACTCTATAACACTGAATGGAAGGTAGTAACTTATGTAAATTTAGAAGCGTTAAATGATGCGTATAATGTTGGTAAGAAATACATTCAGAGAGCCATGAGATTGTGTTCAGAACTGGAAGTAAATTTAACATATACGTGTGAGAATGAGGTAAAGCTTTTAATTATGCAATTAAATAAAACTCAAAATTTGCGTGAATTAATAAGACAAACAACTAAGACTGAGGAGAAGGAAAATTCAGATCAGAATAGAATGAAGCGAGGAGTTCTTAATTTTGTAGGAAGTATTGCTAAAATTTTATTCGGAACCTTAGATTCGCAAGATGCAGCCTATTATCAAAGTCACATTAAGGATCTTGAATCAGAGAATTTGTCGATGTTAAAAGTCGCGAAAGAACAGATGATTGTAGTAAAAAGTACGTTACAATCAATGAATAGCTCATTGTATGACGTCGCTAAGAACGAAAAAGAATTAAGCGATAATATAGCAACAATACGGGGATATCTGAAGGATGAGACTGAGCAAATAGAAGGCGCATTTAGGAGAACGGAGATTGAAATCGCAGTCAATAGGCATTTAATTGACACGCAAGGATTCTTAGCGCAATTAAAAGATCATTATGAGATTCTGTTAAATGGAATAATGTTGGCTCAAAAGGGAGTCTTACAACCTCAGATTATAAGTCCTAGTGATATAATAAAGTCGTTTTCAAAGGCACAGAATAATTTCCCACCAGGAATGACATTACCTGTTGAGTTGAGACTGGCTTATGGCTATTTAATAACTAGAATAGCAGAGATTGAAGTGTTCATTACTAAAGAAATACTTGGTTACATTGTAAAGGTGCCTTTGGTAGATAAGGTAAAATATGATCTTATTAAGGTTATACCATTCCCAACAAGAGTGAATGGTGAGGTAGAAAACTTTGTTTTTATTAATAGTGAAAATGAATTTATTCTTTTGGACCAGAACAGGCAAAATTATGTAATGTTAACTGAAAATCAAATTAATAATTGTAAGAGGTTGAATGATAAACTTAAGGTATGCAAACAAGAGTTTGCTATCAAACTAGCTCATTCACATGAGGAATGTGTAGTAAAATTGTTGACAGGGGCACAGGTTATGCCACAAGATTGTCAAAAAAATGTAATTAGAGTACAAGAAGTAATGTGGTTTCCCTTAAGAGAAAATAAATGGATTTATATCGCTCCACGGGAGGTAAAAATAACAGTAGTATGTCAAGAGTTGCACACAAGTGATGCTAAGTTAACAGGTACAGGAATAATAACAATGTTTAATAGATGTACGGCCTTTGGGCCAAAATCAAAAATTCAATCTTCAAATGTAATTAAAACAAATAGTACCAAAGATCAAGGGTTTGTACCTGATCTATTGTTACAGTATGACTGTTGCGATCATTTAGGAATTAACACTAAATTGAGTCAATTGCAGGATGAAGGAAAGATACCGTTGGTAAATGTACTTCACCATGCAGAGAAATTAAAATTAGCAAGTCATAAAGTAGAGGCAGTTGAAAAATTAATACTTGAACAGGAGGATGAATTAAAGCAAAATCATAAATTGGATAAGTTGAATTTTCTGTCTTATATAGGTGGAGGAACAATTGCTGTTATTTTGTTATTATTATGTTCCTGCTGTTGTTGCAAAAGATGTTGCAAAAGATTTAGACTTGCTCATAAACTGTCAGAGCTAGGAGATGAGTGTTGCGGAAAGGTATGTATCCGCCAAACTATAATTAATAGTCCTAACTCACATTGTTCAGACGAGGACGTCACAGTGCACTTTGATAGACAGGAGTATGTAAGAGGTAAGCGCGTAAATGAGCGCAGGGGTAGAAGTATGACAGATCTTACTACTTCCAGTATAGAGCTTAATGAAAGGTCTCTCATCAGAGAGCCAAGGAGGCAATAAAGAGGGAGCGTAACCACATTAGTAAAGTAAAAATTTCAATGACCATTGTATAAGTAAAGAATCACTAGTAAGACAGTGTTAAGGCTGTAATGTAACAAATGTAACTTTAAAATTGTTAAAGTACGAAAAAAAAGACTTGCCAAGGGGCAGAGTCGAACAGGCAACCTTATGTTAAGGTAAAATTTCATGAGACTGGCCTAAGGAGGCACAGTTCGGGCTTGTCGAGGGAGGCAAGACCCAAGCGTCCATTCCTATGAGTTTGGTACGGGTAATGTCAGTAATAGCTGCACAAGAATTTGTGAGACTGGCCTAAGGAGGCACAGTTCGGGCTTGTCGAGGGAGGCAAGACCCAAGCGTCCATTCCTATGAGTTTGGTACGGGTTATGTGTCAGTAATGACTGCACAAAAATTTGTGAGACTGGCCTAAGGAGGCACAGTTCGGACGTGTCGAGGGAGGCACGGTCCAAGCGTCCATTCCTATGAGTTTGGTACGGATAATGTGTCAGCAGTGACTGCACAAGTTTGTAAGACTTACTCAAGAAGTATAGTCAGGGGAACCGAGTTGCTATTGCAATCTCGAAGCCGGCCATTCCAAGAGTTTGGTACGGAAGTAAAAACCGACCAGAGAAAGCTGGAAGGTAAAGTTGTATGTACTGTGAAGCATATAAATTGATATGTATTAATCACTGTAAAATGTGAAATGAAAAATGTGAAATGTAAAATGTAAATGAGTTATATCAGTACTGTGAAATAAAAAATGAAATGTTATATGTACTGTGAAACATACAAATTGATATGTATTAGATGTTAAATCTAAACTGTGTTATATTAAGTACTACATGTACTGTGGAATATATGAATTGAAATGTATTAATGCAATATGGTTTACTGTGAAAAAATATGTTAATTGTAATGTGAAATGTATTATGAACATTAATTGTATGAAGGGTAAAGAGAAGTGTATTAATGTCAAAATGTAATAAGTTGAAGTGTATCTATGAAATGTAATGTAATATTGCTAAAATGTAATGTGCTATGTAAGGTACATGCGGTAATTAACCCTGTATGTACTCAGGTGGAAACCAGTTGCATGTGTGGCAACTAGTTTCTTTCCTAAGGGGGGAGGTGTCATGTCCAAGGACACGAACCTTCATCAAGTAGCAGCACATAAGTAATACATAGTGATTATTTTGGTAACTCAATCCATTGGCCTTGCTGTCGGAGCAGCCATGTGTTGGGGGTGATATAGAATGACAGTTAAAAACAGAGTTGTGTGAGGTCAAGAGGTCTCACGAGGAAGTCGATGCGGACAAATCTAAAAAGTCACGTCCTGTCGTCTGGAGATGGCAAGAAACGGGGGTAGTTTGAAGGATACCATACTTAAAATTAATGGGCGACCCAATTAAGTGAAACGGGACGCAGTGTCATGTTTATGATGACAAGTATTAGAAATGGGGGAGTTATTTTATAAGCATAGGTTTAAGGGCGAGAAGTCAAGTTCATGTTAATAAATATTGCCACGTGCATAGTGTGGGATTTGAGATACATGGGGGAGGTGGTAGCACCAATAGTAAGCCATTGAGGCTTTATCTGAGAGGAGGGGAGACCCTCATATCATATTGCTAGTCCCTTTAAATACGTATGTAATTGAAGGAACAAGCGTCTTATTGCATTAGTCTTCGCTTTGGGAGCCTTGCCTTCCGCTCACGTTAGAGAGTTGCGATCAATTCTCCAAGCGGTCTCGCTACTTAGAATATTTCTTAGTAGATCAGGTTGAACGGTGGTGCTAACACTTGGTATTCACCATTCATACTTTGATTCTCGACTTAAGCCCTAGTTCTTCTGGGTTTTATCGTAGTTGGCAACTTCAAGCTTGAGGAATCTCTGTGAGACTCCACGATACTCTGTTTTTAACATCGCTTAAAATTTCAGTGGTACTCTAATGCTTTAGAGTCCACTTGCATTTACTAGGAGTAGCCGTTCTGAGGAAGGCTAGTCCCAGTACGTCACAATACGTGACCGACTTCAATTGTACGTGTATATTCTTTGTACATCATCTGTCAATATACGCACATATATAGGAAATCATATGAGTTTCAACTCTTAACAACCAACTTACCTAACGCCTATAGATTACCATCTTATATCCCTTTCGTTTTTAGTACTGTTGTTAGCCATCAGGTGATTCCACTCACCGCTCGGCGTCTCACCTGTTGGCCGGGATACGACAAAATGTGCACTGAAGTTTCATTTCTATCTAGTTTAATGCTACCTATTGTCTTAGACTGGTACAAACTGGTCTAATACAGAGCTGCTCGTACTTCCTGATGAGAGTGGCTATACACCCATCATTCAGAAATTCCTAAGTACCACGTCGTGGTAACGAAGTAATGAATATGGAAGTGATAAACTATCACACTAGTCCACTATGGTACAGCAACCATAAGACAAGTTATCAGACCTAAAGCGAAATACAAGATAGAAGAATGATGCCAAGAGCTCCAACACGCCCTTTTATAAACTTTTATGGCTCTAATTACAGGTCGCTACACGTGGTACAATCAGTTGACACGTCTCTGCCCACTCCAGATATTAAAGTTGATGGGTCCCAACCATGATATCAACTGTTCTTCTATTAGCCCTTTCACTCAGTATCCATGGCAACATGACGCTCCTTTGAAAATATAGGCGGTGATCAGTTTGAATTACTCTGGTCGAAATACAGTAGCTGTGGTTACAACGCTTGAACACGTGCTCGCTTTTCCCAGAATTTGATGTCTAAATTTGTCCTTCCTTCTTCCTCGGTGATGTGGCAAGATAGAGGAAAATCTACTGCAAGTTAAATTTAAACGAATTTCGCAAGAATCTAAGTTAATATTAGGATATTCAGCCCTCGTTTACAAGTCGTAGTTACAAAGTAATGAAATGATAGTGAGCAAATGATCAAACATGAATTATAATAAAATTACATACGAAGATAAATATCATGACGTAAAATTCCTGAATTAATTACACATAATAAAATTATCATAATTACACTGTGACGTCTGGAACGTTACAACTACAACAGAAACATAAATGCCGAGCTAAGTGGCTTAGGCGGATGAGACGCTGGCTTTCTGACCCCAGCTTGGTAGGTTCGATACTGGCTCAGTCCAGTGGAGTTCGAAGGTGCTCAAATACGTCAGCCTCGTGTCGGTAGATTTACTGGTACGTAAAAAGGACTCCTGTGGGACTAAATTCCGGCACCTCGGCGTCTCCGAAAACCTTTAAAGTAGTTAGTGGGACGTAAAGCAAATAACATTTTAATTATAGAAACATAAAATAATGATTACATCCCTCCATCTAAGGTTGGCGTCAGTAAGGGCATTCGGCCGTAAAACAGGGCCAAATCCACATATGCGACACAGTTAACACTCACGATCTAACATGTGTGGGAAAAGCACTAGAAGAAGAATAATCAGAAGAAGAAGAAAATATTTTCGCTCAATCTTATCACTTTGATCAATGTGATATTCTAACGATATTCGTTAGGCATTCAAACCTTTTGGAGCTAAGAAAATATCTCGTTATAGTCTCAGCTTTAGACAATACTTTGCGTCAGATTTTTCACAGACACGGTCCAAATTGTGGAAAATTATTGTAGATGCGTCGTGTAGTACAAAACGTAACCAGTTCTAGGTGTAACTGGTTTTTGCGTACATAACATAGAGCGTTCACAGAAATGCGGAGCACTCTAATCTGAAATACTTGTATGCAGTGGAGTGAAGAAGACTCTCCTCCCCAGATCTGACTTGCATACATGATCAAGGAACGAAGAAGAAAAGATTGGTACAGCTGGAAGGTACAATCTTTTCGCTGAGTGAATTTGAATTCCTCTATTGGATGCAGCTTCCTCAGCCTTCGTTTAGTTTGAAGTTAGTGTGAGAATTCCACGTAATTGATATATTGATCTGACCAATACATTCCAAGAGCATCTTCCACTTATTCAAATACAGACATATCGCTTCGATGTCCATTTCAAGATATAAGAAGAATTAACCAGTACACCCACATCTCAAACGTATTAATTCTAATTCTGTATGTCCACGCCTGAGCTGCATGGTGTACATCGGGGAAAATGAGAGGGTGGAACATTTTTAATTGTGATTGTGATTAATTTTTAGAATTCCACTGTTTGTCCTGGACATAACCCATTCCCACCTTACTTTCCTTGAACATAGACTTGCGTTGGATATCATGAATCTCCAACAGATTAATTTTTTGACGCCAAAACCATCAACTTTCCTCTTGTCAGTCAGGTTGGTTGTCTGTTAACGATTATTAGCATCATTTTTCTTCCATGTATTTCCATAATCGCACAAAGAATAGGTTAGTAGTTCCTACATAATAGGGCCTATGATCAGAATGTCATAGGCGTACCTCAGGTTACTGCTAGTCATTCCCACTACATACGTACATGTACACTGAACATACATACATACATACATACTGAGACCATCACCTTGAGGTTCAAAAGGCGCGCCACTCCAAGATTAACGTACGCATGTAACCGGGTCAAGTTAATTCAGTGGAAACACGTGTGTCCTTAGTATGCGCTATCACAGCCATAATAAAACACTCAATAAAGCACTAATTCACAATTAAGCCCTTGCGGCATATTTAGACCTTCTGGTTGGAATAAATAGAACTTTTACATTATTATGGCTAATTTGGTTCAATGAATTAAAGCCAAATTCATTATATATGACCGCACACGTACGGAGAAGTAGAGTGGACGCGGAATGCTTCGAGGGACTAAGGAAATAGTACCAGAAAAATTTATTAGCTAAAGATTGCTAATAAACACTCACGA
The DNA here is from genome assembly GCF_040414725.1 of Anabrus simplex. Taxonomy (NCBI): domain Eukaryota; kingdom Metazoa; phylum Arthropoda; class Insecta; order Orthoptera; family Tettigoniidae; genus Anabrus; species Anabrus simplex. The sequence continues at coordinate 1,411,209,983 of NC_090265.1, forward strand.
AGAAAAAAAGGCATGTATAAAACCGCCTTGTATTTGTGAATATTTTCAGGTGCTATTCAAGTTATTAACAAACATATTGGAATATTTTAAGCCAATTTGAAGGTTTTCTGGATTTGTATACGAAACCGAAGCCAGACATTCTGCTTTATGTACATATATATACCTTCGCCAATTTCTTTTCTCTTCCGACCCCGACATAATAAGCTTTGTGCGGTCCAGGGAGTCTCATTTACACGCCCTCCGTGTATCTTCCCTTCCTTTTGCGCTTAAATTCAGTCTTTTAAGTGTCATATATATATATATATATATATATATATATATATATATATAGATAGATAGATAGATAGATAGATAGATAGATAGATAGATAGATTGCAAGTCTTTATTATGTGTTCTTTATCTCATCAATATAAGTTAATACGGTGTTTTCAGGTTCCCGTTTAGCCGACTATTCAGTCTATTCAGTCCTTAAATAATGGATTAACGGATTGTAAACAAAAGACGTAAGCAGCTGGAACGAAGGGAAAAAAGTCCTCTTGGAGACTTTCCATTCGTCTATCGTATTCGTTGTTTCGAATGACTGCGTGATATTTCGTTTCAAAATTCCCACACGCAATTGCCACAGCCGCCTTGATGAGAAGAAAGTGATAGTGGCACTCGACTATCATGTCCAGTTTAAGTTTCTGGATTGCTTAGAACCAATGAATGCACGTTTATGTTCTTTGCATTACTTACTTTATACAGTACTATACACTCACTTCCATGTATTAGTACAGAAGAACTCCTTAATATCTCTGAATTTGTTTGAACACATTTCCGGGATTCGATGTTAGGAAATAATATGGATGTTCAGGAAACCTTGAAGCCAACGAAACCTACAGTTTATCGCTTTGTAAAAATGTGTTTCCCGTTGCGTGAGCAGATACCCCTTGTTGGTGGGAAATATATCACTTGCTTGCTCCAAGAGGCGACTAAAGCAGGGTTGGCGATCGTAGTTCCCCTAGCTGAATCTAGTATTGCTTTTACTTGAGTCATTTTCTTCACATCCATTTTCCTTATCCGACCTACCTTCGCCAATTTCTTTTCTCTTCCGACCCCGACATAATAAGCTTTGTGCGGTCCAGGGAGTCTCATTTACACGCCCTCCGTGGATTTTCCCTTCCTTTTGCGCTTAGCTTCAGTCTTTTAAGTGTCAGACCTCTTTCATTTTCCCGCCGATCAGTGTTAAAAAAGAATGGTTGCTCAGTTGTCCTTCATATGAATACATTAATCACCACCAGAATCACTACCTGGGTGAGAATATACTTACACCCCTTCGAACCCAGACACCTACTCTCTTTCTTCAGGAAATTAGGGAATTTTCGATCTTTCTAGGGACCTGACGAGTATAATGTTTCTTATTGAAACGCTTTAAGTTGTTTCTGGAAGTAGCTCAAACATTCAGGTTTATTTGAAAATATCCGATAATGACATTTATTGTTTAGAGGGGTCTATCAGCTTGGTCTTCGGTCGCTAATTGTACGAAATGCAACGAAATGAAAGGATAATTAAGTCTTCAAAATACTTGACTAGAATTCAAAACGGTTGATGATGAAAAATTGATCATGAATCCAAACAATCAGCGGATCCAATTCACAATGCCTTATTTTTGAGATGATTCTTGTTGTCCAAAGGATCCAAAATCCAGGCCCCCGGCCCTTCGTAATAGTACTAATCACTGGTAAAGCAGAACCATGATGTTACCCCTGTAGTAGTACTAATCACAGGTAACGTCGACTCATGGTGTTCCTCGCATGATGGTACCAGTCACAGGTGCTGAGACCCATGGTACGTCACACATAATGACACCACTCACAGTTAACAAAGATGTATGGTATTCCTCAGATACGGGTCTAGATCCGTGCTGTACCTCACATAGTGGTACTAATCATAAACAATGTAGACCCACGGTGTTTCAAACATCATGATACCACGCACGGGAAACACAGACCCATGGTGATCCGCACATAATGGCACTATTCTCAGGCAACGCAGACCCGTGGTGTTCCTCACATAGTAGTACTATTCACGGGCAAGGCTCAAACCCGTGGTGTTCCTCACATAGTGGAACTAATCACACGCAACTTAGATCCATAGTGTTTCTCATATAGTGCTTCTGCTAATAGGTAACGCAGACCCATTCAAAATACAGTGAAACCAACACATTCAAGAGCAGCGCTCGGGACTTTCTTGCTATAGACACTAGTCTATTCACCCGAGCGTCCACTTCCCCGCCTCGGTGGAATGCACACGATGCTGCTAATCATAGGCAACGTCCAGACCAGTGATGTTCCTCACATAATGATACTGCTAGTAGGTAACGTAGACCCATGGTGTTCCTCACATGCTGGTACTGATTGCAAATAATGTCAGCGCATGGCGTTCGACACTAATCGCAAGTAGTATCATGGTTCTAAGTACATCATCCCTCAGACGCCCCTTTTAGTCACCTCGCACGACAGGCAGGGGATACAGTGGGCGTATTCTTCGCCTGCGTCCCCAACCCACGGGGAAATTCTTCTATCTATACTGTATCTAACCTAAACTGAAACGTGGGATACTGCATGCCCCAAAGCTACCACAGAACACTTAAAAAAGCTATGCACATTAACACAGTGTTGTATTCGAATACTGACTCCCTCCGAAGAAACAAAACCCAATATAGCGGTCACAAATAGTAAGTAGCAATATCAAATGATGAGGAAAAGAAAATTCTCTGGGCACTGCCTGCCCATTCTCTGTTCCAGAGATATGCTTCAATACGATAATATAATCGAGAACGTCCCGCATGAAATACATACATTTTCTCAAAACTATATCTAATGTAATATATTTCGGCTTACTGAACTTATAGATGAAAGTTCTGTACATGCTTATTTTTTCTCGAATTATCGATTTGTTCAGAGAAGTAATTACACTTTCTGATCACAAGATTCTGACACAAACTCTCTCTCTTGGCAGAGGTATGGTAACTTCAAAATGTAAATCAGATTTTCCAAGAGGAACTTCGCTAACTAAGAAATGTTTGAGTACGTGTTTCAGAAGTTAAGTTTATTACCAAATGGATAAAACATTCGTGGTGAAAAACTGAATTCAAAGTTTAACGCGAGATGTTGAAGTCCCAGAACGGCAGATTTGGAGTGAGGTTAGTGGCAGCGATTTGATTATCTGCTCTTCCAAGATCAATACCGCTCAGGAAGTAAAGTGTGCTGTCGTTCTACAAATGAGAAAAAAAACAGGAGTTGTGTCGCAGATCGGACTCTTTACTTCAACGAAGAAAGGGATTGATGAGCGTAATTGAATATGCTAAATAACAATTTTAGACCTACTTCCTTAGAAACTGTGAACCAAGTCCATAAGATCAGTCACGCTCTTTCTCTGTGTGTATCTTTGTGCTTTAACATCTGAATACGTGCTCTGATTTGAAATCTGCTGATGTAGGTTTAAAGGAAGTGTATCCCAAGATGACCTTAGCCTGTACTTTACAAGCGAACCAGATCTGCAAAATTCAAATATTTGATTGTCCATCATCTTTCTCACACCCACACATTTGGACTTGGCCCATTTTTATAGTTAGATGACATTCCTGACGACAAATCCATGTAGATGAATATACCGAAATTATTACGTGTTTCTATGGTGGGTTTCGGTATGTTCTAGTGTGCGTGTGAAGATAACCGAAAAGAACCCGTACCCGTATTAGGGCAGTTCATTACATGTGGCTAAAATCCCGGTCCGATTAGGAATCGAACCAAGGAAGCTTTGAAATAAAGAACAACACGTTCGCCAGTTAACATCACCGGCTGCTCTTTTTTACACTAGGTTGCCCTTCTCAACACGGTTTGAAATTTCTGAGGCAAAAATGACGTTTAGAGTAAAAAGAGTAGGTGGGGGTGAAAACAACCTGTAAGTTAAAAATGTAATAACCGATGGTACTAGAAAATTGATAATTAGCATTTTTTAAATCACCCACGTTTTGAAGTCATACACGCCCCGTGTGACCTCATCGTAAGGATCAGGCCCGATCGTCAGCGTGAGAATTGAGGATGCCGCAGATTTCTCCAGTTCTCACTGCCCTCTTCCTTCTTTCTTTCAGATCAGTCTGAATGCTGGATAGCTTCCAGTTGTACTTTACTTTCTGTCAAAGCAATAATTACCTCCACCACGACCAGGACCACCACCACCACCACCACCACCACCACCACAGTCAGAAAGATATCGTGCATGACTGTCCGGCTCAATGGCTAAATGTTTGGAGTTCTGGTTTTTGGTTCAGAGCGTCCCTTGATCGATTTCTGGACAGGTGAACGAATAACCTAATATGGTGAGTGCGTCTATCTCGGGGTCTGGGTGTGTGTGCCGTCTTTATCCTGAAAAATCATGTGAGGTAGGCTTTATCCTCACAGACATGCAGATCACCTATAGGCTCTCTACTAGAAAAAGACCCGCACCAGGCCTCTCCGGAAGCCAAACGCCATTAAATTATTAGTGCATGTCTCAACTAACATTTCAAAACGCGACATCGTGTAACGGTATCCTGAGAATTTCCACGCTTATTCTTGCTTTTGGATTTTCTGTCGTAGCAGGCATAATACGGAAAATCTTACCCTCAAAGTGACCTCACAAAGAAATCACGCGCTGAGATGTCAGCAGTCTCGACGGTCATGTCGGGTCACTGTTCATTGAAATGACAGGACTACCAAGCAATATTGTTGTACACCTGCTACCAATATGCGATTCAGCGCGACGTACTTTCCACAGTTGCCTCAATACGTTTGAATATTTTCCTTTCGTTTGGTTCACACTGTATAAACATTTGAGGGGGTCAGCGCAACAGTGGTCTAAGCCACTTTAAAAAAACAAGAGAAACAGCAAGTCAAAGTTACACAATGGTGGTTTTTCTTGGAATTTGGAAATCCCACTTTTTTGTAGTGGTGTATTCCATGATGTTTCGTTAACTTAACCACAATGTTATAAAGTCTTTAGTTAAGAATTTCACTACCATCTAACGAAATATAATACTCATGGGTGTGTTGTCTCCTGCTCTCATTTCCACTTGCACCATATCTTTTCTTCACTAGGTTTATTTTCACACACCTACTAATATACGCATTTTGTAAAGTCACACATATTCCAAAACCTTTTGAACACTGTTTTGCGTTGTTCTTCACTGAAACATGCGTAACACTTATGTTCACAACCACATGGTGGGCCTTGTTTACGTTTGTGGACTGTCTTGCCTGATCTCCCTACATATTCTTCTCCTGCGTTTCTTTTCCTCTTCTTTATATTCCTGTCCCAAGAATTTATACACCTTGACATTTTACTTCCACGGTTTTCCACTGTTTGTTCGTTATTTTCATTGATCGAGACATCACTCTCGCCCTGAACGTCAGCCATACTTGATGTTATTACACGTGATCCAGATACTGACCTCTCATTGGCTGGTTGAGGTTGGACCAACGTTGCACTCAAACAAAACATAATTTTGTTCGAGGGAAGAAATTAGTGGCTTCTAAATAATACGTACGAGGTGGTATTGGTTTATGCCACGTGATAGAAAGGTAGTTCACCTCACTATACAACAGATGGCACCAATATCTCATTTTCCGTATTGGAGAGGGTTAGACCACTGTTGCGCTAACCCCCTCATTTATTAGGGAACTAGTGTATAAGCCTGTCTTCGACAGTCAAAATTACTATCTATGAACTAATTGGAAATTATAAATAGATATCTTATGAATAAAGTTACTTTCCAGGTATTAATAATGGAATCAGAACAGATATTGTGGAATCACCTTACAATTCCATACTGAATGCAGTTGTAGCTCAGAGTTGTACTTTTACGTCTGTGGTTGTGCGTACGCTTGAGCTACATTCAACTGTCCAAAAAGATTCACCATCAACAGCGTCATATGCCCTCACTCAATATGAGCATTGCGGAGAATTTTGGGATGTAAGCTTTCGGGACGCATTCTGATGATAGAAATATACTCAACGAACGGGACTTGAGCCGTCTAACCACGATATCGGACCTTATAAGTCTGTCTACTGTCATTTCTTGATGGATACAGTACTTTTGCATCCATCTCTAGGCACAGGCCAGAGTAAAGTGTAGTTTCCACTGAAGTCCCAGTCTCATCCATGGCTGTGACAATAGTGAAGCTGCTGGGGTATGGGTGGTGCTGATTAATGACATTCAGAGCACAACCAGTGTGTCTGAGTATCATGAAAGGTGTTGCTCATAGGGTTAGTGGTGCTACAATAGCACTGTCTGGCCCAGTGAGGAAAGCAATGGCAAACAACCTCACTCCTCATCTTGCCTAGTACGCCTCATTTTGGTACTGCCATTGGTTTTTGTGGTTTCCCTATAGCTGCATAGCCTTTGGTGATGCTATTTTAGGATCCAACCAGCCTCTGGGCTGATGACCTAACAGACAGACAAGCTCGACGCGTTAACGAACATGGCCGTCAGGTGAGCTGCTTATTGATAGATATAAATCCCAGAATGGAAAAATATAAATGATTCATTCATTTCACTGAAATATAGTATTTGTCGTCGAATAGTTCAGGTATAATGATAACCATTGCATTGATCTTCTAACGCATAACTGGTACCAGTTTTAGTCTCTCAAATGTATCTGTGGAAAGCAACAGAAGCCAGGACGTGTGGCATCATGCCGACAGATATAGCGGTGTACCCACGTCATCACGGTGATCACGGTCAAAAACAGACTGTTTGCTTTCTTACTTATCGATGGAGATAATGTGTCTCCATACCTCGTAATCTAAAAAGAAGGATTCATTTATTTCACTGAACCACACCATTTTACACTAAACAATATGATGGTCAACATTGCATTATTCTTATAACCAATATCTGGTACAGTTGGAAGGCAATAGAAGTCAGGATGTACGTAGTTCCAACACACGTCGATAGATATAGCTGTGTACTTACGTCATAATCGCGATGAGACAATAACTTCGCTGACAGAAATTATTTTTTCTTTAAAAATGTACAAACAGGGTGGCCGTGAGAGTTTCATTTTATTGTTTGCTTTTTTTGCAAAGGAGACATAACAACCTATACCCGGTACCAATTTCAGGTCTTGAAACATAGTTATCTCAATATGACTGTGAATGATAGACAAAGCGGGGTATATAGTATATATATTGAACCCATGACCTTTGTGCCCTAAGAACATTATGCATAAATCGACAATCATTTAAAAGTTGGATTCTTGAGAGCATGGATTTGACACGTGACGAGGGGGTGATTACCTTCGGTCCCACGCTCTGGGGTACGTGACGTCAGCCACACGTGTCGACGGCGGAAGAATCTCAAGTCATTTTTGTGAACTATTTCAAAGCGCGTGTACATGGCGTGATCCAAGCCAAGTCAAAAAAATATAGTGCCTATCAAAGGAGGTCAATTATCTCACAAATCGAACCCGTATAAATTTTAAATGTCCATGAACACTACCGCCAGAAATGTAGCAAGCATGTAGTCACTTTCAAAACTCTTGAAATTACAGTTTAGTTAAGTCAGAAAATTTATAGAAATTTTCTTGGCGGCAAAGGGAGATATCCGAAGAGAGGGGGTAACTGCTATAAATATGAAGGGACGCCATGACGAAGTCTCCTTCTCCGGCATTTGTGATACAAAGCGGACGAAAAATTGTTGAGCTGCTCTGCGAAATCAAACAACAAAAGTAGACTGAGTTCAACGGCAGATTTTAGCCATTATGGCTAGGTCTTGACTCCATGAGGAGATAGTTTTCTTGAGTGAAATAATTGTACCAGATAGGACGGTCAAAGTACTGAATAAATTGTAATGTGATTAATTCGTGTGCAGAAATAATTATAGTCCATCGTGTGCGCTCAGCAAACAAGTGAAGGGTATTTCTTCTTTTTATGCTTCATTCCAGGAAACCTGAAGAAATATAAAAATGGTTTGTAAAGCCATGAATGTAAAAATGGCTAAATAAAATGCCAGGGTCGCAGGTGAGCCCTATGACGAACAATGGTGTGACTACATGAGGTAGGTGACTTTCCATCTTACTACCTCTTATATCTTGTCTCATGATCTCTAAAAGTGTATTTGAATGGGGATATACGACGCAGTGGTCACCCCTACTAAGTTTTGTAAATGTGAGAATACGACTAAAAGAGTCATTTGTTTCATTTTCCACTTGGATACATTTTTGAAGTCTTAGGAGTGCCGTATAATGTAGTAAAAAGTTATTGAATAGGGTTTCGAAGTGATATCACGTCCAATATAGATCGTCATCCGTGTGAGTGTACTTCCTATATTTTGTGATGTCAAATTAAGATGTTCATTCGACGTAAATTTTTCCTGTCTGCAATTTGACATTAATAATGTAGAAATCCATGGTCACTCATTTTCAATCGAGTGGAAGCGCGCTGTCGGGTGAGAATCTAGGGTGATGAATTTGGTCACGGAGAGAAACGTTTTTCTAGGCCCATTTTAAACTGTGTCTGACTGACAATAAAAAGATCTAGTAGAATGTTTCAGTCATTTTCTCGTAAAAATCAAGTTATTAAATACGATATCCTTTATGCGAAGTTATTCATGATTAATGCATTGTGTGATATTAGACGTCGAGATTTCTAGTAAGGATTTTATTCCAGTTCTTTGTCGATGATAATTGTGGAGCTGGGAAACAGAGGTTAGTTTTGTTGATATGAGATTTGTGAATCAGGTTGGACCTGTCATTGAAGCCGGGACATGGAAGCCCGAGGAATGTTTTATATGAGTTGAGATGAGATGTGCGAATCAGGTTAGAGTCCTGTCATTGAAGCCGGGACATGATAGCCCGAGGTATATTTTATAATGTTGGGAATGGAAAGAAATACATAGAAATCCATAGCGGTATTAATTGGCGACGCGTATAATTAGTGTGGGTATCTTGAAGCTTAATCTGTGCATTTTGTTGGTTAGAATATCGTATTTGTTTAATTATGTTGGCAGAGTTTAAAAGATGAGCATTTTGAGAAGCCAGTCAACTGGAATAAACCAGGTGTTTCATGTTACTGCCAAGCGAACTTGGGGACGAGAGGCCTCAGCTGTGATAACGGGACAGGCGTGGAATTGAGATTGTACTGTATTCTCGGCCGAGGAAAACGTTAAAATGCTGGATTTAGTTGAAATTCATAGCCGGTAATGATCTGAGTATTGTGAAATACTGTAAAATTTGTTTAATTGGGGACGTAATGAACATTTGAAATCACGAACTTTGAGTATAAGGAACAGAGTAACCAAATTCAGGGTTGTCCAAAATATAGAGCGATGGTTGTGATGATCGGTTTGTCTGTGAGGGGTGTGCAAAATTCATAAATGGTATGACGAGAGATGACATCGTAATTATATGGCGAGTTGTTTGGTTTGTACGTAGAATGTTAGGATATCCAAGTGTTAATAACGGTTAGGACTAGATTAGATTTTAAAAGTGTGAGATCAGGAGACAAGATATATAACTGGACATGAATTATGTAACAATTCTTTTCCAGCCAGATAAATATCACCAGATTGAATTCACATCACAGCTGCGTAGGAATTTGTGAAGAAACCAGAGTCCGCGGAGATAAAATTTACTGTTCTTTAACATTTCGATAAATCATTTAAATTTATTTAATTATTAAATTCGGTGAAACCGCATTTTGAAATAACTTTAATCAAGCGAATAACTTGGAGATGCATTCTGGAAATTTTAGTTTGTTTTCTGGGGGATATTAAAATGTAAAGTAACGATTAAGGGGACATATCCGAAGGAAATGGATTTTACTGCCACAAAGTTTGTGAGCATTGCTATTGTTGTAATTATTGAACTTTGATTGATTGAGCAGTGAATGTGCTGGGGATAGTAAAGTGGAAACTTTGGTCATCAACCGATGTAACTTAATTGTGTTTAGCCTTCAGCCTAGAAAATTGGATGGTCAGGAGGTCATCAACCTCAGTGACTTGGATTAGGGCCATATGCCATTGTAGCATCATTTCCTTGCGGTCATCATCCACAATGACTTTAAAGTAACTTAGAAGATTAGATGTCGGTCCATGACATAGACGCAGGTCACATCGATTCAATTAAGGGTCCATGCCGTAGAACCACTGTGTGGCACACACCGATTGGACGGCCTTAATTATACCCAGAGTCCAGAGTTCGTGTTACGAGGGCTGGACCATAACGAATCACTATGATGGTACATGTGGTCTCACATGGAAGCCGAATTTAAGGATTTCCAGACTTTCCTTTCTTAAATGATTAATAATTGAGACAATGGTTTCTAGTATGAATGCCCGTCAGGCAGTTACGTTAAAGTCTCACACCAGTGTTCTGACGTTTATGTAAAAATGATTGTGGGGTCCAGTGGTCACAATTGACTTCTATGATACCGTTGACATATCAGATTGCTTCAGAATTTTCCTGAATAAATAGGAATCTTTTAAACAGACCTTTCATTCCAGTAGATAGATTAGAATTACTGAACCCTACCTTTACCTCAGCAAGTGACGAAGAACCCGATACGACCCAAGAGAAAGATCTCATGAACTTTGCTGATAGGTAAGAAAGGTAGGTATCCCTCAATATGGACCTAAAGGGTTCAATATATAGATTTAATTTACGACAGTAGCTGCTAACAAAAAGTACATGATTTTTTTCCAAGTTGCTTTTCGTCGTACCGACACAGACAGGTCTTATGGCGACGATGGGACAGGAAAAGACTAGGAGTGGGAAGGAAGCGGCCGTGGCCTTAATTAAGGTACAGCCCCAGCATTTGCCTGGTGTGAAAATGGGAAACCACGGAGGACCATCTTCAGGGGTGCCGACAGTGGGGTTCGAACCCACTATCTCCCGAATACTGGATACTGGCCGCACTGAAGCGACTGCAGCTATCGAGCTCGGTCATGAAGTATTTTACTCACAGAACACGGTAAAATAGAAAGAGTTGGTAGCTTTAAGTATTTGGGTGAAATAGTGCAATTGAAAACAAATGAAAGAGAAGCAAGCAACACCAGACGGGAGAAAATGGCTGCGGCTTTTCGTAGGACATATCCTATATACAAGAAGAAAACCATCTCCAGACGAGATAAACTAAGGCACTACAATACAGTGATTAAAACGGAATGTCTGTATGCTAGTGAATGCCTCCAAATGACAGGAAAAGCGGGACTGAGAGAAGCTGAGAAATTTGAAAGAAAGATCCTTCGCAAAATAATGGGTCCAAAGATTGTGGATGGACAGTATAGGCTACGCGCTGGAAACGGGACCTGGACGGGTAATGACTAAGAATGCAGTCCGCCCGCGGGTTCAGTACCGCCAAAGCACCTAAGACGCACCACGCCGGATCTCCTGAAGGATTTGATCCATATTAAAAATGCTTATAGGGAAAGATGGCAAAGATCTAGGGACCCAATTGACTGGGTGGAATACCTGGACCTAGCCCGTGAAGTACGAAATCGATTGCTGGATAGAAAGATTGAAAAATGGGAGGAAACTAGCCGTAATCTATTATAAAACGGGTCTTGGAAATCTGCTCTACAATTACTGCAGAACATCGAGTACTGTAAACACGAGCTCTTCTGCTCATGTGAACTACAAAAACAATAGGGATAAGGTCGATTCTCCTGGTCAGTTAGCCTTTCATTGTCTCGGTAAAGTTCTTCCCTTCCTCGTAGCGGTCCGCACAATTTGACGACGGTCTAGAACATTATTATTATTATTATTATTATTATTATTATTATTATTATTATTATTATTATTATTATTATTATTATTATTATTATATAATTCGCTGGGGCCATCAAGGACCACGTTAAGTCTTGTTGCATTTGACACTGAACTTGGCCTTCTTTAGAGCCCAAATTTCCCTCATTCTTTGTGAGTGGGCCTGCTTACGCTCCTCTGTCCAAGGGGCACCGTGTCTTCTCTTCGGTTGCTCGTCTCGGTTTAGCCCGTTCGTCAATATTTTCTTGCGGAAGAGATCTCTGTTAAGGGCGTCTTCAGCTGAGATATGTAGCATTTGCAGGTCTTCTTTGGTATTTCTAAACCAGGGAATTGTGGTTTTGGGGTTTGAATCAAAAAAGTGAAAGATTTCTTTAGTTAACTTTCTTCCGTCCATTCTTTTGAGATGACCGTAAAATCGTGCCCGTCTTTTTCTGATTGTGTCGGTAATTTTCTCTATTTTGCTGTAGACTTCCTTGTTGGATCTCTTTTGATGGATTCCATTTTTGTACTTTGATCCCAAGATTCCTCTCACAATTTTGCGTTCTCTTTTCTCCAGTTCTTCAAGGAGTCCTTTGTTGGCATTTAGAGACAGGGTTTCGGCTGCATATAGAACTACTGGCTTCAGAACTGGTTCATAGTGACGTATCTTGGTGTTTTGGGAAAGGCAACTCTCCCTTTACCAAGCCACACTTAAATCATCTGGCCCAGCCAGGGAAGATGTGCGTGCATACCGCGCCTAGAATAAGAGATTTGACAGTAAGTTCATGACAGCTCCGAGACCGTGCGTTGGCAATTAGCCCTCCAAACATGATAAAATATTTTTATTTTTTGCTAGCTGTTTTACGTCGCACCGACACAGATAGGTCTTATGGCGGCGATGGGACAGGGAAGGGCTAGGAGTGGGAAGGAGGAGGCCGTGGAATTAATTAAGGTATAGCCCTAGCATTTGCCTGGTGTGAAAATGGGAAACCACGGAAAACCATTTTCAGGGCCGCCGACAGCGGGGTTCGAACCTACTATCTCCCGAATACTGAATACTGGCCGCACTTAAGCGACTGCAGCTATCGAGCTCGGTATAAAATAAATTTAGTCAATGTCTTGGCAAAAGTTCAGTTTCATGAATTTCTAAGTTAGAAGTACCAAGTCGAAAGGAATAATACAAGAGGAGTTTTTCACTTTAATTCCGTCACAATGCATATGCCATTGTATTTATTATGTATCTCATCTCCTCCTAAACCACTGTAATGATTTCAACCAAATTTGGAACACTTGTGACTTAGTATCAGAAGACAAACCACGTAGGTGTAAGACACCCCAAACACTTTTAGTGGATGGGGCTGAGGGCGTATGATATATAAAAATAATCGAAAATGATGTCGAATCCATTTTTTTTTTTGTATAGCTGAGATTAATTGTGATGCTCTGGATACCGTTTAAGTCCACTTTCAGCCTCCATTGAGAGGGACTGAAAGGGGCTTAAAAGTAAACAGTCTAAAATAACCGAGATTAGAGTTGAATCTACTGCTTTTAGGGTTACAAGGATGATTTGTGACGGTATCATTGACAGTTGAAATCATTGACAGCGCGACGGGTAAATACTCATAGTTATCACTTATATTTTTTGAAAGGTTCATATATATCCTAGTAAATTCGAGCTTGCTCATGGACAAAGTTGTAGTCGATAATTAAATAATCTTAAACTGTAAATCAAACGCATCTAAATAACTCTACAACTATGTAACAGGTCATGAATTATCAATCAACATCCCAAAATGGAATTCTATAAACATGTACTTTACACATAACTAACTGGTAGTAAAAAATTAAGGGTAAACGTTGAAAAACTATCCGTGCAACTACAGCTAGTGGTATCTAAAGATGGCGTACTTCACAATGCATCGCTAATGACGCTACTTATAGACATTAAGATTTCCGCATACCAAAGATGGCCACAATTGACTTTTTAACTCAGAGCTGAGCTTGCCCGCTAGATAAACCCCGCCAATTGAACGAACCTCTTACAGCCAAAGATTCATCCGTAATTACTTCAGAACAGGCAATCATATTTAAATGAAAACAGTTCCGTAGGTTCAGTGTGTAAAGAGCTACAAATTGAGTATTCATTCGAGCCTGAAGGATGAATCCTAACCGAGTGAATATGCTTTTTTTTGCCAGTTGTTTTACGTCGCACCGACACGGATAGGTAAAGTGAATATATAAATGTTTGAGGGTGTACTCTTTCCCTAGCAATGTCCACTAGTTGGCTATTTAAGGAGCCTCAGCCCGCAGATTTCTTTTTAATCGATGTCAAGTATTGTGCTAGTCAAGTCATAGTGCAGATTAAGCGCGTCGCAGACGCGTATTTTCTCTGTGTGCCTATCCACAGTGTGTGGTATCGACAGTATTACTTGTGATCAGTACCCTTCTTGTGATGGAATGAGTATGAGAGATTATTGTACTTGATATTTTAAACTAACGAAGCCAATGAGCTTCACTTATAAATCGAGTCACTCTATCTGTGCCCGCGAGTGTGCAGTTGATACCGTGGTTAGTGAAAACAAGATATCATAGTGTTATAGTGAGCTGGTGTGAAGCTACCAGTGGTTTTGGATCAAAAATTATAACCCTAACCGTACTAGCTAGAGAAGAAAATGAAGGAGTGAACATTGTGTGTGGAGAGTTGAATTATCAGGAACGCCGTCAATGATGAATAGGGCTTGGATGGTGATCTCTAGAGGCAATACTCGCTATTCGGCGTAGTCTACCTCGAGTCTATGAGAAGACACCTCTAATACCATACCATATTTTGAAATCCATAAGCAGTACCTTTAAATAACACGGTATACCACTTGTTTACATGCATCTGTGTCCCTTTGAACCCAAGACCAGAAAACGGACGCCGAGAACGCGCCTGTGCTTGCGATATTCCAGAACTCAGAAGACGTCGTTGATGTTCTACTGTGTGGAGATCAGTAAGAAGACAACATTCCAGTTCATTATGAAGACAGCACGATTCCAAGCAATCTTAGGTCTCTCTACTATCGAGATGGCAGTCATGAAGCATTAATACTCGTGGGAACCCTGGATGATGACCACTTTACACACCAAACGATAAGTAAAATCCACCAATCTTAAGCGTGAAAATCCCTTACGGTATCCGTCATTTGATTATTTAACGTGTATATAAATTTTCCAGCATGCATTTCGATTTCATGAGAGCGTGTGGATGAAGAGAGACGCACGTCTCAAGGAGGTGTGTTATGTCCTCTTAGCGCTTGTCTTCAGGGTGATTTCTTGGACAACCACTGTGTTTACTCGGGGGATTTGCATGATTTAGTATTTAATGCCTTATATGTTGCTATATATACTAGTGGAGTACCAGTAGGAGGGAAATTCAAGTAAACGGGTAGATTTCCATTGAATTTCTATTAAATTAATTGGTAAGGTCTTCCTAAAGTTCAATTATTAAGTTGTGTTTAAGCAGTGACCTGGTACTTTACAGATTAAATCTGCAAGCTGATATGGCTCATCTATAGTTTAAGGATGGCTGTTATGAGAAGAAGACTGCACGACTCGGGGTATGAACTTGGCCTAGATAGGTTGCGTATGTGTTAGGGCTATATCAGAATTTCCCACTCTTAAGCATCCTCGAGATATATTCTAACAACATCTCATTAAGGGCGTCATGTGTACGTTATTGATAGTGGTATGGATATATATATGAGAATTATGCAGTAGACGAGCCTATAAAGGATATACGCCAGTAGAAATATATGCCGATAGTGCCAGAGGAGAATGAATTATAAAGCCTTGGGAATAATGCCAGTAAATGATATTCTTTCCCAGAGGATGGTCGCGATAGATACGAATGGATTAAATCACCTGCTGGGGTGTATTCATGTTGAGCTGTCAGCTGTTTTTGTTGGGAGCTTTACTAGTCGGTCTGTGGGCTGAGATATCTGTCCGTCTTGGAGCTGAGATGAAAGAAGGGTGAGCGATGGCTCCGCCCCTTCGGCTGTGTTTTATATCTTCTTGGCTCCGTTTGTGCTGTCTCGGTCCCAAACTGTTGATATCCCCGCCCACCTAAAACTGCACAGGTCTGTAATATTCACTTGGAAGTAATTTGTTGTTATCATCGAAGGGCTGCGTATGTGTCAGTAGCATAGTGACACCTTCCCAAGTAGGGTATTATAATACATTTGTAGTTTGGGAATTTTACTTCATACCTCGAGTTCTTGGGTCGATGCCAGAATACCTTTGTGGGGTCGCTGACTCCGGAGAACATTGATTGTAGTTATGTTTATGTTTAGAGGAAGTATTCTCCACACTTTTATGAACCTTGTTTGTTGTGTCATGCGTAATTGTCTGAAGATTAATTTCTGAAGCCAATGTATCACCCGCGCTGTAATATCCACAATTTAAACATTAGTAATAGGTTTGTCATCCCGGAGAGACATGCGTGTTCTGTTGTACAGTAATTTGTAAATATGTGAACCGTTAGTAATAGGCAACTGGGAGATTTCCATGATTAGGTACTTTGATGATTCATGTGGAACGCACTTATTAAATACTCTCAAACATGTAGTTAACCAATTAAAAATGCCAATTATACGACAGTGGTTAACAATTAAACTTAGTGTATTGTATTTCATTTTATGTTATTTTGCCGATAATAATTGGAGATCGAAGGTAAATTTGCCAAAGTGGCGAACAGTGTCATTGTCCTTTGTAATGAAGTGTGAATATCCAAGTGACATCATTATCAAAGTGAGAGGGAAGAGTCCCCAATATTTATGAATGAATCTGATATATACGCGATGGTGAGCGGTTTCAACTTGGGAACGTCAAAAATGCAATTCAAGAGTGAATAACGAACTCAGAATGATATTACATGGCATTACCGATGTGATATGTTTAGTGTAACATATCTCAAAATTATCACACAGGTGACTTAATTTGCATTTCATGTATGTACAGGATCTTTCATAGATGTTCTTTCAGTGAAACAGAATTTGTTTTGAACTGGGTAAAAATCCATTCTTATTATTTTTAAGATTTCTGCATTTCTCTGACTATAGTGCTCTACTTTCAATATATTTATTTTACATACCCACTTTACTTTCGTAGGACATTACTACGACCTGTTTGCCATTGAGCGTATAGGTGGTTATAAGCATGAATGTAGGCAGGATGGGACCTCGATGCCCAGGTTTTATTCGCGGAGGTTCATTCATCCATAAGATCCGGGAGGTATGTTGTTTGGCATGTTTTGATATTTGGTATTCAGTCGATGCCCGGGACAGGAATAACAAGTAGAGCAATTTATGACACTTCAGGTACTCTACAGCATAGTTGTTTATATATCCGTATGTGTATATCCTGTGTAATATTGAGGAACTAGCATCATCAATGTAATTTCCAAAACTGATCGGCTTCTTTTCTCCTTTTAAACCACACTGTACAAATACACATCATGTTTGTGACAGAGTAAAACCTTCCACAGATATCTCTCTCCATCAGTATGCACAGATTTCCATGAAAAGCGGCTGTATAACTTCCTCTCGTATGTTCATCAACACTGATTCAAATATCTAGGAAGAGTTTGAGATTTCCGGCAACAAGGAAGAGCTAACATTCCAACCCCTACGGGCTGAATGAAATTTGAAAGTTTAGCAACAAAATAGGAGGCAAGTAAAATGGAGCCTCAAGGAAGATGCAGCATGAAATCTTTGTACAAGTAAATGTTTAGGGAGAGAGAATTTAAATGAAGTAAAATTCCATTTAATCACAGCTCCAATGAGAAGAGGCACTAGCGTGTAGCTGAAGGAATCAAATAAATATATTCTACGAAATATATTGAATCAAACAGACGTATTATGTCGACATAACGAGCGATAATTTTTGTAATATATTGTTACGTTCTCAAGCGACCGTCAGCCTTGTTTCAGGTCTGTAATATTCACTTGGAAGTAATTTGTTGTTATAATCAAAGGGATGCGTATGTGTCAGTAGCATAGTGACCCCTTCCCAAGTAGGGTATTATAATACATGCGTAGTTTGGGGATTTTACCTCATACCTTGAGTTCTTGGGTCGATACCAGAAGACATTTTGTAGGGATGACTAAGGCAGCTCGGGGAACTTCCCAGCCCGCCCGAGGACATGCCACGTCCCTTCCTCTTTTGTTCCCTTCATCTAGTTTCTTCATGCGATTTCTGGAAGATATGACGGGAACGTTCGATCTTCAGAGGAACCCTGAATGTTCTAGTGGCCCAGCATCGAAGTATAAATACAAAGCCCCCGCGATCTAGCTGTTGTGGCCACACGCCTCCTGCTTAAACACACACACTCAGAAAGACGACGATCAATTGGCAAGGAAACGTGAAAAGCCACAGTTTATAAACCCTCAGGGAAGGTTTGAGATCATTCAAGACTAATCAGGACACACCCTCTTAACTTTTATTGGCAGATTCAAAGTGAACAGGAAATGCGGGATTGGTTGAAAATTAATTACCAAAATTTATGATTGGTCCGATTCAAACCTGGCGGAACGAAAAGGAAGTGTTGCCAATCCAAAAATAAATGAACATAGATTCAGTTATGGACAACCTAGAAATACAAAACTTCTTTAAATTATATTTTCTTTCACCTTGCACCAGGGTGCATGATCATAGTTTTTAGTAGTGTCATCTGTAGAAAACTATTCAAACTTCTTGATGTATAGCAAACAAAACAACGAGAAATTCAGTCAGTTTAGGAAACTGCACAAGAACAAAATTACTTAATATTTCAGTAGAGACATCTTCTGATTAAAGTTCCAAATTGTTGTGTTACTAGTTTCCCTTTTTGATCGATAGAGGAGTTCGTTAAGGCGCTGATTTTGAATGCGCGGCGTTGAGGTGTACCTCGCGGTACACCTCTCCTTATATTTTAAACTTCGATATAACTAATGCTGCTGATCTTGATGTTCATATTTTACAGCGTTGTCGTTAATTCTATCATTGCCGTTTAGTTCAACAATCCTTTTGAAAATATTACTGTTATAGGGTTACTGTATTGAGTTTTATATCGTAATAGCTTACTACAAGACCAGGAAACTTCGTTAAGTGAACTTAACTATGACTTACGTTTCTTGGTGTGAATTCGATAACCGAACCTGTTGAAATTACTTTGACCTGCGGAGGGATTTCCTACATCAGATATATTCCTCATTATCTTTTTTAGTGTATTTTCGATTTCTAACGGGGCAACTTCAAGCGTGCCAAAAGCTTCAAATCTACTCGAGAGTCTGAGACAGAGGAAATTACAATTTTGACTCCAATTATATTTTTTACCTTATCAATTTAAAACTCAGTAAGAGTTCGTAAATCAAACCGTATTATATAAAGCTTTAGTAAATTCCGAACCTACTGATGCCTAATGATGCCTTGTAGAGTTTTGAATAACTCAAATTTTAAGCGTTGCAGGGAAAGGTTTCCTAGAATGTTACTTTTGACTAGCATTTGTATATACCCATACAACAAACATGCAACTTGATTATCGGACGAAACTATCTGCATATCAGTTTGTTTTAAGACCATATTTTCGGTGTGGAAATGGCAGATAGGTGGACTCACGATATATTATTCATCAGCTAGAAATAAGCTTAACAGACATAAAATTATCTGAAATGATTACTGGTACAAATCGAGGATATGGATAAATCTATGGTATCAAAAAGGATTGGCAGTGGGTTCATTTGAAGCAATGACAGCTGACATGAGATAGTATCACAAATGTCAGTCACTTAATTGTTATGGGTTATTCTATCATTGGGTTATCTGTTCTATTGTAGTAGCTTTTAGTATTCACGTTATTAACTGTACGTAATCTTCTCTTTTAACAGTAATAGGCTAATTAGTGGGTAGAACTGAAAACAAGAGTAGCAAAGCAAGATTTCTTGACGCTCTCCTTTAGCAGTAATAGAGCTTCTCCGACAGCATGTCAGCTTCAAATATGTTCTTTCTTTATATTGACTTTTGGAGGTTTTTATATGGTAAGGAATTAATATTTAAATTTTTCTCCTCAATTCCCTAGGAGTGTTGTAATTGAACGTGAAACGTTAATATTGACGTCGTCACTGAAGTAAGATCTTCGTAGGAGTAAATAAGGAATACATATATAAATTATTCATAAGTATAAGGTGGTATTTAGGGGTTGTGGTGAGGATGTGAAAGAAAGCATATATGCGTTTCTGGCAATATTCCAATTAGAGTATGATTCCAGTGTATTTGACCCTACCAGGATTAACTGATTCTCGAACTGGAAAACATCCAAGGGAAGCAATACGATTTGTTTTGGGTGTTTTCTGACGAACGAATAATGTTAGGAAAATAGCAATATTACTTTTGAAATATGAAGATAAAATTGGAGTTCGGGAGGACAAATGTGTATTTGGTAGCTGAAGATGGGATTGCGAAAAGAAATTATTCCCAAACGGTAATCGAACCATCAGCTAACAGTGCGAAAATGTGTGCCTGCGTTGTTCTGCTAACTGAGCCACGCGGACGGCACTCGTCGGGGCAAGGATTCATTCATAGAAAGAGGAATTACAGTAGGGATTGGAAAAATTTACAATGGAAGATGTTCGGTAAATTTCCAGCTTCGTGGAAATTATTCAAGAAAAGCCTAGGCAAACAACTGATAGGGAACGTGCGACGTGGACGACAGCCTTAACACTTTGAGTGCCACGTGAGACCAACGTTGACTCACAGAGCTTAATGCCAGTCGGGCCGCGTGAGTCCGCTGTGGACTCACGCGCACTCTCCAAGTCTCAGGCCCCGTGGTGCCATACTGTCATCACACTTGACATGTAAACGTATGTTAAATGAAAGTAGGTTGCCAGTACGTCATGAATCTATTCTTGGCCTGTTCATTTGCGAGTCCGATGTGGCACAACGTAGCCTGGACATCACTGTAATATATCGACCACAATAAATAAATTATGATGATATTTTTTATTGTTTTCAGATCGTGTCATGTGTACAAATAACAAAAGATTACAGTGTACAGTGTACTCATTGTTCATTGTCTCATATCAGGGTCTAGGCCTATAGACAAATTGAAAACATAGGACAAAAAAATACATGAATTTTCTAGAAAAAATATTTGTAACTTTGTCTCATTCGCAATCGCACCACAAAGTGGTACACTTCTTGCATATGAATTTAAAGTATAACAAATGAGACTTTCTGAAGAAATATAATTCAAACTGTGTTTCACAATCACACTACAAATTTGTGCACTTTGAAGAAACAGTCCAAACAGAAGAAATTTTCACAGGCTGATCATTTGAACTTAGACTGCATAGTCGTCTTCATGGCATATTGCCTTCCTGATTCCCGATGGATCTCTTCATAACACTTACTGCATTTTCGTCTTCCCTGCCAGCCTACATCATTCAGTCGGTGGGGTAATGCCCTTTTTTTGGTACTTGTTGGGGAATGTCAAGATCTTTGATACCGGTACCTGTTAACTGTTCAACAATGTCCTCTTTGAACTGGGTAACAGATATACTCTCATTCCCAAGTTGATTTGAAATATATATGGCATTTACTATACTTGTGTCGATCAATATCTCAATAGCCATTTTTCTGTACCATTTTACTCCCCGTCTCAGGGAAGTACTATAGCTCTTTTTATGATCTGGTAAATGAATGTACGGTTTGCATTTGTTATACTCTATAACACTCCGTGACTTTTGCATTCACCATCCCTCCTCTGAATAGTGACCGTCTCACCAGTGTGTTTAGTTGTCAAAATTAACACGTCTCTTTTATCATGCGATTTCTGAACAACCCCAGCGATACTTTCACGGGCTTTTGTCTCTCCTCTTGCTAACTTGCTTTTAGCAACATCGGTTGGATTATACTCCCGGTTAGATTTCAGTGTTCTAAAGATATGAGTTTTATTCTTTAGTAGTTCATCAGCTAATGAGACAGACGTATACCAGTGTGTCAGGAAGGTGAAAACTGTGCTAGGATACGTGGTGACACATTGGTCTCACGCGGCCTATACAGCTGGAAGGTAGTGTCAGTGGCCGCGTGAGACCAATGTGTCACCACAATTTCAACACAATGTTATGACTACAATTTTGGCCCAAGATGACTAAAAGGTATTTTTCTGTAATAAGATGCGCTATTTTATACTCTATAGTAAAAAAAGAAAGAATGGCCTGGATGGAATTTTTTTTCACTGCATATGTGGCACTTAAGGTGTTAAGTGGAGATACGTCCTAAGTGATGATGAAGGACGATAGGTTATCAGACAGAATAACGTACCGGGTCCTAGAAATTAAGAGAATTCGAGGGAAACTAAGAGGCCCCTGTTCAGCATAGCAGATGAGGCCGCCTGGGTTGGGTACTGGTCCTCCTCCGCAGTCGTATCCCCCGACCGAAAGTCTCAAGCTCCAGGACGCCCTTCAAGCGGTAGATATGGGATCCCTCGCTGAGTCGGAGGGAGAACCAACCCTGGAGAGTAAAGGGAAATTAATTAAGAAAGAAGAAAGACAAACTATGGAGCGAGTCATCTGCTCCTTTCAATTTTAGTCCTTCGACCACCATTAAAACGTCAAGAGGAGGCAAAGCATACATTTCTTTGCTTACTTGAGATAATGTACAGTGGCAATTAGTAGAATGTGCAGAGGAAAGTAGCCTCTAATGTTAGATGACGCCGGACGACGTCATCACAGCAAGACCGTTGCAAAAATATGTATTCATCCGATGGTCCCGAAATGCGCCCATCTGTCAAACGAAAATCTTAATGGATCCTGCCAAATGATCTGAAATTGTAAGATATCAGAGAAATGTTGAAAACAACTATATAGAGGTATTAACGTTGTTCGACTTGGTGAAAGCACATTAAGTATGATTGTGTAGACGCTCGACGAGCACTGTCGTCCTGGTTGAGTTGTCTGAACAGCCCAAACGTTGTTCTCCGCCTCGTTAGCTGATGGTTCGATTAAACTATGAGAGCCTTATTTTATAATTTCTTTTCGTAATCGGAGCTCCGGCTATCAAACACACGTTTATCCGTGCTGCATTCGACCACCAGGATACTGGATAGTGTTTCATTTTAATATTTTTGCTTACAAGTTGCTTTATGTCGCACCGACACAGATTGGTCTCATCGTGACGATGGGATACGGAAGGTCTACGAGTGGGAATGAAGCGACCGAGGCCTTAGTTAAGGTACAGCCCTAGCATTTGCTTGTTGTGAAATTGGGGAAACGACAGGGCTGCCGACAGTGGGGTATTTTAACCATCCCCACTTAAATACCGTTGTTTGAGGTATTTGTAATGCTGTTCACTCCTGCGCTACGTATTGAAATGTTGAGTACGTTAATATGCTCCTAATTTACAGTAAATCAAGAGCGAGCGCACCACAACTACGACGTATTTTTCAAGAGATTTTCTCACACAGACGTCAACCACCCGCAGTTACTTTTACGAACATGGAACGCCGGTTGCGCACAACAGATTCACTCTCCCGACTGCCTCCAGTTAGAGAGGTACCTGTGACTTCTGGAGCAAGGAAATGGGTTGTGTTGGACGCTATCGCGGTTAATTTGCACACGAGTACACGGGCAGTGGTACAACAGGCTAATATCAGCCCATCATCTGTAGTACGTATCTTGCTTGAGAGCCGCTTTCACGCCGATCAACTTCAACTACAAGAGGGGTCTGTTCCACGAACGAACTTTGCAAATTTTCAACGTTTCACTTTTCAATTCTCGCAAAGTTCAAAGTCTTTCTATTCCACAATGATCTAGGTTTTACCTTTCAATTTCTTCGCAAAGTGAAAAGTCTTTGCGAATGAGTAATCCAACAATGTTTATTCCATGGACAAAATGTATAATATTTCATGATTTTAATGCTTTGTATTTCGCGGTGAACTTGACAGTATAATTGTGGCACCGGTAGTTTAAAAATTTTAATCATGGGAAAAAAAGATGATTACAAGAAGGTGGCTGTGCTAGAGGTACATCCTTTTTTGAAACTTTGAAAAGAACATCTCAAATGATGACAAGCATTAATATTACGAGAGTACCGTCAACACATCCACACACAGAAGAAAATTCACCCATTATTAGAAATTCCTTCGCTATATTATGTGGATTATCAGGCCAACGTACTATGTTAAGTAATATTACATTTAAAATAACATCTACGACCTTGGTAACAGTTCTGGAAATAATTGATTTTGATGTCCCATGCATTGCTGCTACACAGTGCATCTGGGCAAAATTTCCTAACCAATGTGAGCATATACTGTAAGAATTTGTTCCTTTTTGAAAAGGGGTTGACTTCTATTTGTTGAATTTTCAATAAATGACCGATCATTTCGAGAATATAGTCAGCCTGTGTTGGGTAAATACGAAAACACTCGCGAAATTACGTCTATGTGAGGTTATGAAAATCAATCCTGTCCTTGTAGGTTAGCTTGATGGATTCTACCTCACTGTCCTCACTTGGTGATAACAAAAGCTCTCGTCGTAACATGTTTATATCACTAAAGCAAATTCTACGCCGAGAAACCAAATTACATACATGTTAACTAGGAGTTACCCGCGGCTTCGCTCGCGTGGATTTCTAAGATATAAAATCTCTCTGAAAAACTGAGTTCAATTTATTCCAGAAACTCTTTTTAAACCACGTTTTTAGTATTGTATTTTGAGGGTGAGATAGCCACGCAACATATGTATGTATGATTTAAAAGAAAATTTTAATTATTAGGTTTTCGGTGATTTTATGTATAAATCAATGGTTTTCTTATAACTTTTAGACATGGTGTACTTGCACATGCAAGGTTTGTAGGATGCTTCGAGGAATTTCCAGGTGCATCAGTTTGGAAATTTCTCGAAGCTACGCGCGGTGTTTCGTCAGCAGGTTTTTTGGGCCCTCATTGGCCATAATAAAACCATTTGCTATTGGCGAATACTAGAAATGCGGGAGCGCTCATTGGTTGTTTCGCGATTTCACCACTTCCGGCCTTGGCCACTTGGCCATAGCCAAGCTTGTACTCTCCGTCTTGTAGTTCTGACCGGCAACGGGTGTCTACCCCACCTGATGGGTCCGCGGCCCTCCCAAGGTAAGCACAATCTCCTTCTTATTTCGGATTTTCTAGTTTCAAATTTAGCCTTAATTTAATACATCTTACCCCCGGAGTTTGCCCGAAATTTTCTCCCGTTTGCCAAATTTAACTTCGAATGGCTTATCCCGCGTGGTTAGTCATATTCATTTTGTGTTGCAGGTACTTCCCTTTTCTGGTTTCGTAAAATGTTTGATATGTAAAATTTCATTTCTCCTTTCTTTGGTTGTAATTGTACAAATTTTAATTTTCCTCAGGGTGTGTCCTTGTAATTCAGTGTCCTCTTAATATATTCTCGTTCTGGACGAGCTCCTTGTCCTGAAGTGTTTTAGGAAAGACTGCTTCCTGTACGGGATCTGTGTTAAGATGTTTATTACTTTTGCCTTCTCCTTCTTTCATCATGTTACTTTCCGTTGTGATCATGCCTTAAAATGTAGGCATCATTTGTAAACATGTGGTACTTCTATTATTATTATTATTATTATTATTATTATTATTATTATTATTATTATTATTATTATTATTATTATTATTATTATTATTATTATTATTATTATTATTATTATTATTATTATGTCTTAACATGTAGGCGTCATTTGTGAGCATGTGTTACCATTCTTAATTGCGTTAAACTATTTCTACCTTTGGTATATTTTCAAACTCACCGCTGTGAAGCTTGTTTGTGTCTGTCTAAAATTTATTGTGAAAAAGTGCAAAGTTAAAAGTTGCAAAGTTCGTTCGTGGAACAGTTCCCAGGTGCTCCACGTGGCAGATTTCTGATTCCAGGTCAACTTTTATGAATCGATACTGAGGCAAGTGGCAGATCATGGGGCGTTCTTTTGGAAAATATGAAGCGTTCCATGCACATATCAGTGTAGAAGTTTGTGCCTTTGCAAAAAAAGCCAGATAAATCAACAAGTGGCATCATGCCGCATTTGTTAAGCTGGAAAATGAATATACAAAGTTACGCAAAACTCGATCATGACGAAATTTAACATTCGTCGTTAGTAGATACGTGGGTGCCCTGAAATAAATGTGGAGAGTCAGTGACTTCACCTTGCGCGAGAAATACATTACAGTAATCAGAATATCAGTGTACGAGTACTTTTCTCAACAACAACAAAAAAAAAAAACAAGTAACAGGAACACCAAGTAACTCCAGCATATTTTTCAAAACACACAGTGCTGAACCTTTGGTTCGAAATTAAAATGATGAACAAGCACATCTCCCCGCTTTATACCGAATTAATATGTGTCCCGTAGAAGCAGAACTAACAGCGACAACAGGGAGAGGGAATACCAGTTTTCTTTTTCTTGCTAGTGGCTTTACGTCGCACCGACACAGATAGGTCTTATGGCGGCGATGGGATAGGAAAAGCCTAGGAGTGGGAAGGAAGCGGCCGTGGCGTTAATTAAGGTACGGCTCCAGCATTTGCCTGGTGTGAAAAGAGGAAACCACGGAAAACCATCTTCAGGGCTGCCGACACTGGAATTCCAACCCACTACCTCCCTGCGTAAAAAACTGATTAGGACACGGTAGATCAGCAATGTGTAATGAAATGAAATGTCGTATGGCTTTTAGTGCCGAGATATCCCAGGACGGGTTCGGCTCGCCAGGGGCAGGTCTTTCTATGTGACGCCCGTAGGTGACCTGCGCGTCGTGATGAGGATGAAGTGATGATGAAGACAACACATACACCCAGCCCCCGTGCCATTGGAATTAACTAATTAAGGTTTAAATCCCCGACGCGGTCGGGAATCGAACCCGGGACCCTCTGAACCGAAGACCAGTATGCTGACCGTTCAGCCAACGAGTCAGACAATGTGTAATGATAGTATACTGTAAGCCTCATAGCTTGATCCATACCATGACTGATTGATTTATAGTGCCTAAGTGTCCCTTTTGAACATCTGGCAGATTGTTCTGGATAGCAAAATACCACATCTGATACTCAATTCTTAGATTGCATTTGTAATCCACATACGAGCAGCAGCTGGAGGGCATGCCCAGTAGAGCAAGGGGAAGTTTATTATTATTATTATTATTATTATTATTATTATTATTATTATTATTATTATTATTATTATTATTATTATTATTATTATTATTATTATTATTATTATTATTATTATTAAGAAATCATCACAATTGGGAAATATACCAGCGGCAATTTTCACTTACTGTAGTGTGATAATAAAGTTAAAACATAATTGAACAACAACAAGCAATTCCATGGAAATAACATATTGCAATCTAAAACAAGCAGAAAATCACAAATTCAGTGTACATCATTTACGACTTTTACTTTTCATTTTACACCAGCACTAATGGTTTTCTTAAATGTCTTGATACCGAAACGGAAACTGACAAAGACTGCTGCAAGTAATTTATTCCAATCCCTTATGGTCCTGGTTACAAAGGGAAACATTCCCACATCCGTATGCTGGTTTCTGGCCCTAATTCTATGCTTGGGATTATTTCTCGATAAGCACCAGGGAGGTTCCAACCTATTCCTAATACTACTCCATGCACCCCTTCCCGTGTAGCTCTTGCGTTGATGGGGTGAATGTTCTTTTTGGGGATCATTGTAAGTACTTAGGTATTAATATAAGGAAAGATCTTCATTGGTGTAATCACGTAAATGGGATTGTAAATAAAGGGTACGGATATCTGCACATGGTTACGAGGATATTTAGGGGTTGAAGTAATTATGTAAAGGAGAGGGCATACAAGTCCCTGGTAAGAACCCAGCTAGAGTATGGTTCCAGTGTATGTGGCCCTCACCAGAATTACTTGATTCAGGAACTGGAAAAAATCCAAATAAAAGCAGCTCGATTTGTTCTGGATGATTTCCGACAAACGAGTAGCGTTACAAAAATGTTGCAAAGTTTGGGCTGGGAAGAACTGAGAGAAAAAAGACGAGCTGCTCGACTAAGTGGTATGTTGCGAGCTGTCAGCGGAGAGATGGCGTGGAATGACATCAGTAGACGAATAAGTTTGAGTGGCGTCTTTGAAAGCAGGAAAGATCACAACATGAAGATAAAGTTGGAATTTCAAGACGACAAATTGGGGCAAATATTCATTTATAGGAAGGGGAGTTAGGGATTGGTATTACTTACCAAGGGAGATGTTCAATAAATTTCCAATTTCTTTGAAATCATTTAAGAAAATCCTAGGAAAACAACAGATAGGTATTGATTGATGCAGTCAATAATCATAATAGCACTAAACCGTCCTTCTCAGTATTATGACTATATCTGACAGGCAATTCTTTAACGTTCCCTGCCAGGTCTATTCTGTATTGGGATAAACGAAGGTAGTTTTCTAATTGTTCTAGATGGCTAAATGTCTTCATATCCTTATATACTATTATGTTTGAGGAGAACATTCTAATAAGTATTGGAGAAGTTTTAAGAAAACAGTGATACCGAAATTTCATCTGCAAGCGTTGTCCTTGTACTTGCTAAGTGAGAGCCCTCAAGCCCAGTAAAATAATTATGTTAATTAGTGAGTTGCAGATACACAAAGAACAATATAACATGTAGCAGTGCCTCTGGGCGTTCGTACAATTTCACTAACTGTGAAACAAAACTTTGTAAATTTGATAACATACTTGAATCTGAATAAATGGCCGTTCTGTGTTCAAGTACAAAAATGGAATAACTTTAAGGGAGTATTTATTTTCCTATTTAATTATTTTTGACTTCATAAAGTGGTAAAATTATGGTTATTGTCCCTGTCTTACATCTAACCATTTTTACTACACTAATTTTAACCATCGTGGCAAACTATTAAAGTAAAAGGAAATTAACTGAATGTTACTATGTTACAATCTCAGTTCAGTAAGAATCATATTACAGTGTCACTGTGATACTACGTTATCTATTCTTAGAAACCAATGCATAATATTAAACCAGAAGAGTAAAACGTAAATGGAATAGCCTGATACAGGCCTTACTTTCATTTACTAAATAATACTTTATTTCATTCTTAAAATCATTCACTCATCCATTCATGCAAGTTACCTCTATTATACTATGGAGTAAATTACAACAGGATCTTTTAGACGTTCTAGGACCGGTTCTACCACCTACTGGTAAAGTAGCTCGAAACTTGCCCTCCGCGTAAAAGGATGTTTCCGTTCCACCCCCAGGTAGCGCTATCGGCAGCATAAATCGTAGTTACCCGGCGCGTAATTTATCGGCCACTTCGAGGGCCCGATAAGACTTTACCTGCCGGGCAAGTTTTGGGAGTTGAACATTATTAGCTGTATTTCTGGTGACATACAACTTAAATTAGCTTAGTGTACTGAAAAAAGCATGACACTGTAACAGTGGCCGATTTTGTATTGCAGGATCTTGAACATTAATGCTTCCCTCGAGTTGCAACGGTCACACCAGCCTCTCCCATCGGTAGCTTAGGGAACACATTTTATACGTCAAGCTTTCGTAAAGAAAATTTAAAAGGGTATAAAATCAAAATCTGTTTGGAAATCTTTTCAAATGGGCTTTAATTTTCTACTTCGTCAGTTTTCAGACACGAGGTATAACTTAATGTATGTATCCTAAGTATCTCAAGCGTCCTCGTAGCGTAGTGCCTAGCACGTTCACTTCGTAAAACGAGGTATGCATGTTCTTGTCTTTATTAAGACGAATCTTTTTCTATTTCCATTATTAGCGTTGTGTTAATCTGTGCGCCTCTTTTCATACGTTCTTTTGTTAATAATATATTTCATTGAAATATTTAATCACAATATTATGTCTACTAGGAAATTGCTTTATATGTATGCTACTTATAGAAAGCGATGTTATGATAAATAGCATATAGGACTGTCGCCCAGGTAGCAGATTCCCTATTAGTTGTTTACATAGTCTTCTTGTAAATTATTTCGAAGAAATTGGAAACTATTCCATTTCCGAATTCCTCTTCCTATGAATGGATATTTATCCCAATTAATTATTTACATTTACAGTACCTTCCAACTTTATCTTCATAAAGTTAAACAGTAGAATGAAATGCATTATCAATAAATGGAAGCATGTGGAACTAAACAAGGTCACAGAACTAGTTGCAAATAGAGCATCGTGGAGGTACTTAATCAATTCACAGAAGCCTGCAGTTAGAATGCTCAAAGGTAATAAGTCCGTAAGGAAGATGGAAGCGCTTAAAAGCGAGTTAAGAACAACGGCAGGGAACGAAAATAAATTTTAAAATGTAAATTAGAAATACGATGAAAACCTGCGTACCTTGTATTACGGAGCGAGCGACTTGACCAATCTACTACGGTACGAGAATACTTTTCAAAAACGCTGCCTTACATGACTGGCGTGAGAAAATGTAATCTCGAGATTTTAATCCCCCAATCCCAATTGAAGATCATAGATTAAAATCACGAAAGCTTGACATAAATCGTTGTCCATAACTCTTAAGACTCCCCTTATTAAGCTTTTTGGTGATAATCAGCAGACGCAAGCACAGGAAAATAAGACAATCGAAATGAGTTTTATAAATCTGACGATAGATAGCACCACACTCGAAAGCGAGAAGTCGCTAAAAATCAGTTTAGCCAACTTCGTATATCGGTGTCTATCTCCGGGTAGCTACCTAGCGCTTGCGCGACGGTGGTTGGACGCAAGCCAAAGTACCAGCCGATTGACACCTCCAGGTAGTTTACCTCCCGGGCAGCTGCCAGTCACTTTACCAGCAGATGGTAGAACCGGCACATAGTCGAAGATGAGTTTTCAGTGCCTAACAGGATCATCTTCCATAACTCCGAAGCAGTAACCAGGAAGAAAATGCTCTGCGTATTTGTTCGATGCGGTGCTATTTTGAGCAGTGATCTGGAAAGAGTATTAATTTCGTAAAATGAAGATTGAGGCCTAAAAGTTAGCGATAGAGCGATGGGATATTTTCAGTAAGAAACTGGTAGACGAGGGTCGTTGGAGGGTTCGTCTATGGCCATCCTAACTTTTTGTAGTATAGTGTTACATGAGCATCATGTCGGAATTGGAAGACACATCGAATGCAATAGTTTAGTTACATTTTGTAGTTTTGCTGCTTGTTCACATGTTAGGTCAATTAGTGCACTATCACAGTAGTCAAAGTTTGGGAATAGAAGTGTTTGTCTGAATCACTTTTCTGCATAACATCCATGTGGAATACATAACCTCTTCTGGCAAAGAAAAGTGCAATGAAAAGGAGAAAGATTGGAGGATGAAAAATATAATTAGATGTGCTACCTGGAATGCACAATGTATCTCACACAAAGATGACCAGCTGGAAGACATTCTTGCAAAAAATATACATTTAAATTACAGCAATTTCAGAAGCAAAAATAAAGCTTCAGATATCATAAGAGACAATAAATTATTTACAGTTTTACAGTGGAGTTTACAGAGATACTAGAGCACACGCGGGTGTATTACTCGTGGTACACAAAAGATTAAGATCAATCATTGATAGCTACACTTTTTGTAATGAAAGGATTATCCAATTAAGACTAAAACTGTGCAGAGGTTATATTACAGTTACAGGAGTATATGGTCCAGTGGAGGGCAATTCAACAGAAAGTGATGGGTTCTATAATGACCTGCTAAAAAATAGTAAAATAAAATTAACAAACAAGGTATGCTACTATTACTGGGAGACTTGAATGCTAGAGTTGGTAATGAGAAAATTCAGAATCACATCGGAATCCATGGAGAAACAACCCGTAATAACAATGGAACAATGTCTTTAATCAGTTAAACATCATGAACACAATGTTCCCACACAAGGATAACCACAAGTACACGTGGTCTGCACGAAATTAGAAATCGACTATAGATTATATAATTTATAATGGTAAATTGGCAGATTTAGTCTTGGATACAAAAGTCTATCGAGGCCTTGAATTGGAAACTGATCACTATCTATTAGTAGCACCTATTCGTCTGAGGCCTAGGTGGTATAAAAGAAAGAAGAAAACAACACAAGAAATTAAAACTTCTCACAAAGTTAACCTGTTATGAGACCACGGTATAAAAAAGAACACTCTTAATTTTCTTACACAGATTACACCAGTTAGTGAAAACTTGAAATGGTGTGGTCTAATTTGTGTTCAGTTTTAAAGCAGCGTGCTTTTTAGAGTTTGGGATTTACGAAAAATGGCAGAGGAGAAAGGGTTTAATAATCTGGGATGAAGAAATTGAAAAAGTTATTTCAGACAAAAGAAATGCTTATAAATTTTTTGTCAACTAGTAAATTAGATGATAAAATAGTGTATCATCACAAGAGAGCAATAGCAAAAAGAGATGTGCGGAAAAATCACAGAAAGAGATGGGAAAACTTTGTTTAACTCCTGGAGAAACAAAAATACTCAAGAAACTGAATATTGATATAATACAAGACATACACATTAATGCAATACCTCTAACGGAGAGGCTAATTTATTTTCCGAACCGTTGGAGGAGTTAACATATTGAGCCATTTCTTCTGGGTTTCGGAAACCATTATACTCGAAGAACTGGAGCTAATACTCAGAAAACATGGAAAAGCATCCAGAGAAGACTCAATAAAAGCGGAACTATTCAAGTACTCCGGTGACATCTTCAAGCAAGGATATCTCAAATTCATCTATTTAATTTGGAATGGCAACAGGCCACCAGAGAATTGGCAAAATACTATAGTTATTCTTTTTCACAAGAATGGCGGGGGATATTACAGAGGGATAAGTATACTCAACTCAGGTTTCAAAATTTCCTCTAGTTTTGTCAAAGAAAAATTATTCAGGTATTATGCAAATATGATTGGAAATGAACAACATGGATTTCGAAAGGGAAGCGCATGTTCTGATACTTACATTGCCTTGAAAATCTTAGTAGAAAAACGAAGGGAATTTAACTTTTAAACTCACATAGCATTTGTTGATTTTAAGAAAGCCTTTGACCTACTTAACAGGAACAGGCTTCGTAATATCTTAACAGAATATAATGTCCCACAACAGTGAATAGATGACATATACAACATGTACAGTGACAACCGTATTGCAGTAAAGTTAGGTAATCATCAGACTGAATGGGAACCGATCAGCAGAGGTGTGAGACAAGGTTTTGGACTTTCTCCTCTGTTGTTCATAATATATATTAACAACCTAAAGGAGGAATGGAGGCATGAAAGGAATGGATCAATCCCAGTCAGCAGATATCACACACACCTGGATGCCATACTCTTTGCTGATGATGTTGCATTGGTAGCATCATCAAAAGATGATCTTCGGTGGTCAGTATTTTTATCTCCAGAAAGTCTCTTCAAAATTCGACATGATCATTTCACCAAAAAAGAGCAAAATGAAGGCCTTTAAGGGGACGGACTCTTGCCCAGTAAAATCTGATTAGATAATACATTTTTGGAAAGAGTCAACGAATTCTGTTACCTGGGGTGCAATTTATCTTACCAAGGGGAAATTAATATCTCTGCAAAAATAACCTAATTCACCAAAACAACAGGAATTATAAATCAAATCACGGAGCCATCTCGCACTCGCTTAAGTTTCAGTTGAATTCTAATACAGCCTGGGCCAAAAATTTAAGCTACAGTATGTATAAAGAATAGTACTATGCTATCAACCACGCAACTTCATACTGAATTTCCCTGGATGTTTGAAATACGACATGATTTTTATTCGTACTTCTGTGACAGAATATGATGCCAGATGGAAGATGAATCCGAAGGCCACTCAAACGATTTTTCAAATATTGCGGTATTTACGATCTACGATCCTTTGCACAATATTTTTCCTTACCCAAGTAAGTCACACATTTCGGTCAGATAATCCTTGTGTTAAAGAGTTGACATAATATGGTGTATAATTTTAATTGATTGGAGAATTTTTATGCTCATTTTAACATTACTTTGTATGCTGCTTTTTACTTTAAACCTGATTATGACGACAATAGTAATTATATAGAGCCACACTAAAAATTAACTTGAACTCTTAACGTTGAACATCATTGATTTACTTGTAGAGGTTGGATTGATACTTGTAGATAGTTTGGATAGTCGTATGCGTTGCAATAATGCCTATGACATTTCGGTCATGTTTTCCAGCGAGTCATTTTCAGTGACTTTCAGACGGTAATATTACGTTTTCCATCAGTGGCAATGTGTGTCTAGCCAATGTTTCTATTTGTCACTCACCAGCGGAGCGTGAGGTTTTGTTTTATTTTCACTGTGAATTTTATCTCAGTCGAGTTTAAGTTAATTGTCTTGAAAATTCAAAGGAATAAATTAATAAATAATTGTTCAGTGAGGTAAAGAAGGTAAATTTCTCATTGATGTTTCACTTTAACAGGATGTAATTAATTTAACATCAGTGTTGCCATATTTCTGAATATTAGCTACACAGGACAGCATAATTTTTTGACATGACCGAAAACTGTCGCCACTGAAATTTTCCGCGCTGATTTCAAATATCTATTTAGAATTGTTCTATTATGTGAAGTTTTTTATGGCAGTCCCTCGTGCTTTATGTGTTATGTTTTAGGTAATAAAATGGGAGGATTTTATTCAGAACCAGCAGTAGTAGCCGGTGTTGGTCGGAGATTTTTCGAATGTTTACCTTTAAGATTTGTATGACCAGTTAGTTACGTGTAATGTGAATTTTTATAGCATTCATTTTATTAGATGTTGATTGATATTTTACGATCTATTATGTCGTTTTGAAGTTATTTAGGTGTGTTTGATTTCCTAGTTTTCAACCCGATGGCACTACAGCCCTTGAAGGGCCTTGGCCTACCAAGCGACCGCTGCTCTTCCCGAAGGACTGCAGAGATCTCCTAGTTTTAGATCACTTAAATTTTGAGTAAAACTTTTTCCTTGTGGAAGAGTGACTGGGAAGTATTTGATTATTTCGAAAAGAAAATAAGTGATCACTGGAGACGAGAATTATAGGTACTAAAAACAGTTAAAATATGCGGGTATATAGGCTCTTAAATTAGCCAAAATAGGCATGTAAATATTCACTAACGTGTAAAATAGGCAACAAAATACGCATGAAAAATACTTATATAATTTAATAACACGATCAATTACTATAAAAGGAATTTACAACAAGCAATATTTCAATGTTTTCCGGTAACAATCTTGTTTTCCTGTAGGGCAGAATGTTTTGTGCTGAGAGAAATCTCTCAACATCACAGGAAGTGATTGGACAAAACTTCAGTGAAGCCACTTCATCTGGTTTTAGTTCAACTCCTTCATCTACCTCACTTCGTAGCACCCTGGCTACTTTTACCGTAGTTTTCCATCATGGATTCTGCTGCAGAACTCTTATGGAACTTTTTGCTGACAGCAGCTACCTTCCCAGAGGTTCGGTCAAAATTTCTCCTAACTTCTTCCACAACCCTAAATGACTCCACCGGGGGAAAGCCACTCGTCTCCAACTCAGTGATTACCCCCGGCAGCTTTTTGAAGTTTCAAGATGCTCCAGTTTATGTAGGGGGATATAAGCTCCCACCATGGCAGTGCACAGGTCTATAGATAATTATTGTTGGTCGCTGTTCACAGTGGACATGTAGAAAAGCTGCGATGACGCTTTCTGTAACTCGTGTCAAATGCATCGCAGTATTTCTATGTTGATCAATATGGTATCTTTTCACATTTGATCTGAAAAATTATGAAATTGACTTGAATTACAATGTTCTTATATTTCTACAGCTGGGCTAATTGGCAATAATGCTCAGTATAAACATAATGGCGTATGGCCTCCGGAGAGGCGGGTGCGGGTGTTTTTCTCGTAGACGGCCTATTACGTGACCTGCATGTCTGTTAAGATGAGGACCCTACCTAGGGTGATTTCTAATGCTGAAAACGACACACACTCAGCCCCAGAGCCACTGGAATTAACCAATTAAGATTAAAATCCGCGGATTAAGATTAAAATCACGGATGACCACCAACTGGGTAGAGCGTAATCGTTTATTGTAATCTAAAACATTACATGTAGTTAAATTGAACGTACTCCAAGCCAATAAACCAAAAACCGAAGGCAAGATCCACAAAAATTCAAAGATTTTAGAATTCGTTAACAGTTAGATAATGTTAGTATATACTGGAAACCGCATACATATTATTCATCTTTATAAAAACAGCGAACATTTCCCCCACCCCATATCAGGGACAACCGCCCACCGGAGAGGGGGAGAAGATCCGCCCGCCCCTGACCATTGCATACACATGAGACCAGGATTATTAATTACAGTAAATCGAATATATTTAACTCCACACGACCGATTGGATACAGCGAACGGGCATCCCCCACCCCCCAGCCTAGGATAAGCACCAACCCGGGGGAGAGACCGCCCGATCATCGCATCCATCGCCATCTCGTGTCACTGGTTCCGTTCAATTTCGAAATGCCACTCACTTGTAACTGATACCACATTCAATTATAATTTACTACCGCAGACATATTCTTTAATAGTTACTTACGTATATCTTTGAACGTATACAACCTTATTCTTATGAGGTATTTCCTGGATTTTAACAGTTGTACAGTCCAGGACACCTCTTCCGTAACTACATGTAATTATCCCTGTTTTCTTTACATTTTTTGCCCAAATACCTCTAATGATTCATGTTTGTGGGTTACTGTAGTCACGTCCTAGTTCGTGAACCATGGGCAACGGCTGAGTGGCCTAGTAAGTGGTCCTGAGAGTCGGGATACCAGTTGCTATGGAATGGGAGTGGGCATCTCGGACATATTCTGAGTCGTGGCCCTCCTTGTGCTCAGGCGGCCAGGACTACACAATTCACCGGTGGTCCATAACCCGTTAGAGGAGAGATCCTCACTTGGACTATGTGCTCAGAACTCTTTAAGCAAGCCTCGGACCTATGGGAGTAATGGAGTCCCACTCCCATTTGACAGGCGAGGGACTCCTTGGAAACAACTTGGCGAACGAAATGGAATTCGATGGGGAGCTATCAATATTAATGGGGCTTATGGAAGAAAGAAGGTAGAACTTGCTGAGTCAGCAAAGAGGATGCATCTGGATGTGCTCGGAGTAAGTGATATTCGGGTAAGGGGAGATAAGGAGGAAGAGATAGGAGATTATAAAGTGTACTTGACGGGTGTTAGAAAGGGAACGGCAGAGTCTGGGGTAGGGCTCTTTATCAGGAATACCATTGCACGCAACATAGTTTCGGTTAGGCACGTAAGTGAGCGAATGATGTGGGTAGATTTGTCAGTGGGAGGAATTAGGGCAAGAATTGTGTCCGTGTATTCACCATGTGAGGGTGCAGATGAGGATGAAGTTGACAAGTTTTATGAAGCATTGAGTGACATCGTGGTCAGGGTCAACAGCAAGGATAGAATAGTGCTAATGGGCGATTTCAATGCGAGAGTTGGGAATAGAACTGAAGGATACGAAAGGGTGATTGGTAAATGTGGGGAAGATATGGAAGCTAATGGGAATGGGAAGCGTTTGCTGGACTTCTGTGCTAGTATGGGTTTAGCTGTTACAAATACATTCTTCAAGCATAAGGCTATTCACCGCTACACGTGGGAGGCTAGGGGTACCAGATCCATAACAGACTATATCTTAACAGACTTTGAATTCAGGAAATCTTTTAGGAATGTACGAGTTTTTCGGGGATTTTTCGATGATACAGACCATTATCTGATCTGTAGTGAACTAAGTATCTCTAGGCCTAGGGTAGAGAAAGTGAAATCTGTCTGCAAACGAATAAGGGTAGAAAATCTCCAGGATGAGGATATTATACAGAAGTACATGGATAGGATTAGTGAGAAGTTTCGAACAGTAGAGAGTAAGCAGGTTCAGGATATAGAAAGTGAATGGGTGGCATACAGGGATGCTGTAGTAGAAACAGCAAGGGAATGCCTAGGAACAACTGTGTGTAAAGATGGGAAAAGGCGAACATCTTGGTGGAATGATGAAGTGAGAGCAGCCTGTAAACGTAAAAAGAAGGCTTATCAGAAATAGCTCCAAACAAGGGCCGAGGCAGACAGGGATTTGTACGTAGATGAAAGAAACAGAGCGAAACAAATAGTTGTTGAATCCAAAAAGAAGTCATGGAAAGATTTTGGTAATAACCTGGAAAGGCTAGGTCAAGCAGCAGGGAAACCTTTCTGGACAGTAATAAAGAATCTTAGGAAGGGAGAGAAAAAGGAAATGAACAGTGTTTTGAGTAATTCAGGTGAACTCATAACAGATCCCAGGGAATCACTGGAGAGGTGGAGGGAATATTTTGAACATCTTCTCAATGTAAAAGGAAATCATCATGGTGGTGTTGCAAACAGTCAGGCTCATGGGGTGAAGGAAAATGATGTTGGTGAAATTATTCTTGAGGAAGTGGAAAGGATAGTAAATAAACTCCATTGTCATAAGGCAGCAGGAATATATGAAATTAGACCTGAAATGGTGAAGTATAGTGGGAAGGCAGGGATGAAATGGCTTCATAGAGTAGTCAAATTAGCGTGGAGTGTTAGTAAGGTACCTTCAGATTGGACAAAAGCAGTAATTGCACCTATCTATAAGCAAGGGAACAGGAAGGATTGCAACAACTATCGAGGTATCTCATTGATTAGTATACCAGGCAAAGTATTCACAGGCATCTTGGAAGGGAGGGTGCGATCAGTCGTTGAGAGGAAGTTGGATGAAAACCAGTGTGGTTTCAGACCACAGAGAGGCTGTCAGGATCAGATTTTCAGTATTCGCCAGGTAATTGAAAAATGCTACGAGAGGAATAGGCAGTTGTGTTTATGTTTCGAAGATCTAGAGAAAGCATATGACAGGGTACCGAGGGAAAAGATGTTCGCTATACTGGGGGACTATGGAATTAAAGGTAGATTATTAAAATCAATCAAAGGCATTTATGTTGACAATTGGGCTTCAGTGAGAATTGATGGTAGAATGAGTTCTTGGTTCAGGGTACTTACAGGAGTTAGACAAGGCTGTAATCTTTCACCTTTGCTGTTTGTAGTTTACATGGATCATATGCTGAAAGGTATAAAATGGCAGGGAGGGATTCAGTTAGGTGGAAATGTAGTAAGCAGCCTGGCCTATGCTGACGACTTGGTCTTAATGGCAGACTGTGACGAAAGCCTGCAGTCTAACATCTTGGAACTTGAAAATAGGTGCAATGAGTATGGTATGAAAATTAGCCTCTCGAAGACTAAATTGATGTCAGTAGGTAAGAAATCCAACAGAATTGAATGTCAGATTGGTGATACAAAGCTAGAACAGGTCGATAATTTCAAGTATTTAGGTTGTGTGTTTTCCCAGGATGGTAATATAGTAAGTGAGATTGAATCAAGGTGTAGTAAAGCTAATGCAGTGAGCTCGCAGTTGCGATCAGCAGTATTCTGTAAGAAGGGAGTCAGCTCCCAGACAAAACTATCTTTACATCGGTCTGTTTTCAGACCAACTTTGCTTTATGGGAGCGAAAGCTGGGTGGACTCAGGATATCTTATTCATAAGTTAGAAGTAACAGACATGAAAGTAGCAAGAATGATTGCTGGTACAAACAGGTGGGAACAATGGCAGGAGGGAACTCGGAATGAGGAGATAAAGGCTAATTTAGGAATGAACTCGATGGATGAAGCTGTACGCATAAACCGGCTTCGGTGGTGGGGTCATGTGAGGCGAATGGAGGAGGATAGTTTACCTAGGAGAATAATGGACTCTGTTATGGAGGGTAAGAAAAGTAGAGGGAGACCAAGACGACGATGGTTAGACTCTGTTTCTAACGATTTAAAGATAAGAGGTGTAGAACTAAATGAGGCCACAACACTAGTTGCAAATCGAGGATTGTGGCGACATTTAGTAAATTCTCAGAGGCTTGCAGACTGAACGCTGAAAGGCATAACAGTCTATAATGATAATGTATGTATGTATACCTCTAATAATATTAAATAATTTTGCTGTTTTTCCCGGTTTCTTCCATTCTCTGTTTAATAGACTTGCAAGTGTGTACAGTTCACGTTTATTTAGAATTTTATCCAACACTTTCCTTTCTATGTATTTCTCTCAATATTTCTTGTTTCTTTACAGTCCTTAATCAAAAGTGCCACTTCCATATTTGAATTACATAAAATGCATTTATTTTCGTAATTTTTATCTCTTAAAGCTTTATTTTTATACAGTCCCATCAACCACTAGATTATTCCTCTCATTTCCCTTTTTGTTAACATTTGTGTCCTTATACTCATATTCTCACTTATTTTACAAAATTCTATTAGTGTTCTCTTACTGTTACATTCTGCCCTAATTGTTTGTCTTTCTATACCTTTCACTCTTCGATCTGCTTTGTTATGCAATCTCCTGATATCCCTTGAAATGTTACTTACCCAGTATGATCCCAACCCTATGTGCTCTAGCAGCTTCTTCACCCCATCCACCCAGTAGCCTTCGTTTAGATGTTTCATTTGGTGCTGATAGGCTAAGACTAATATTTCACCACCTCCCCCACTTCACGCTAACTACTACACCACAGAAGCGGTTTACAACTGAAATGTAATTTTTTTTAAATCGTGAGTTTCTTTCACCAGTTCTATGTGTAGGCTCTAGTGAACTCTATTACGCTTCCGCTAAGCCTTCGCGAAACATAGGGCGAGTAGGCCGTGCGGTTAGGAGCGCGCGGCTGTGAGCTTGCATCCGGGAGATAGTAGGTTCGAATCCCACTCTCGGCAGCCTTGAAGATGGTTTCCCATTTTCACACCAGGCAAATGTTGGGGCTGTACCTTAGTTAAGGCCACAGCCGCTTCCTTCCAACTCCTAGGCCTTTCCTATCCCATCGTCGCCATAAGACCTATCTGTGTCGGTGCGACCTAAAGCAAGTAGCAAAAAATAAAAATAAAAAAGAATATAGGTTGAAGATCGAATGTGGTGCAGCTAGGACGATGTCACAGAGGCTAGACATACAAGATGGCACGGCTAGGACGATATCACAGCGTGTTTAAAGGCTCTACAAATACTATCTTTACAAGACCAGGTCAGTGAAAAGACCGTTGGCCTGGATTGGTGAGGTCCGGTTAGTAACCGATGTGCTTGGCGGGGGGATGAGGGGGCGAGCAAAGAAAGTAAGTTTATGGGTGCATGCCACGACAGTTTCAAATCACGCGGTTTTCTAATTTTCAACGAGGGTGGCAGCCTTGTGGGCACACATGATGCAGGATCTATTGCAGGCAACAAAAAGTAGTCTACATGACAGCTGACCCGGCTGACCAAAGCCGGCAAATAGCAACATATAAAATGTTCCCAAATCTGAGATTTATAGTGCCTCTATTTTAATTCATCTATATAAGTAAGAAGACTGA
The DNA here is from genome assembly GCF_040414725.1 of Anabrus simplex. NCBI lineage: Eukaryota > Metazoa > Arthropoda > Insecta > Orthoptera > Tettigoniidae > Anabrus > Anabrus simplex. The sequence goes on from NC_090265.1 coordinate 1,411,251,211, forward strand.
TATAGGCAGCTTGGTGTGTCTCTGGCAAGCATATAGGAAGGATCTCTCCTCTACACTATTGAGGTATCGTTTCACGTCATTTTCATTATTTTTTCACCCGCTGAACTCGACAGGAAACTGCCAGATTATTACTGAACATTTCTGAGGATGGATTTCTATGTAAATTAGGAATGATCTTGTTCTTTTTAAGTTTTGTACTTCTAGAAACATCACCTCTAATAGCCTTTCTCTTTTTTCATGAAACAAATGCATGTTTATACTGTCCGACTTGTTGGTTGCATGGTCAGTAGACTGGCCTTCGATTTCCGGCCGGGTCGGGGATTTTAATCTTAATTGGTTAATTCCAGTGGCTCTGGAGCTGAGTGTGTGCGGCGTTTTCAGCATTAGAAATCACCCTAGGTAGGGTCCTCATCTTAATAGACATGCAGGTCGCCTAATAGGCCGTCTACGAGGAAAACACACGCACCAGGCCTCTCCGGAGGCCATACGCCATTATGTTTATACTGAGCATTATTACCAATTAGCCCAGCTGCCCAGCTGTAGAAATATCAAAACATTGTAATTTAAGTCAATTTCATAATTTTTCAGATCAAATGTGGAAAGATACCATATAGATCAACATAGAAATACTGCGATGCATTTGATACGAGTACAGAAAGCGTCATCGCAGCTTTTCTACCAGTCCACTGTGAACAGCGACCAACAAGAATTTTCTATAGACCTGTGCACTGCAATGGTGGGAGCTAATATCCCCCCACATAAAATGCAGCATCTTGAAAATTCAAAAAGCTGCCGGGAGCAATCACAGAGTTGGAGACGAGTGGCTTTCCTCCGGTGGAGTCATTTATGGTTGTGGAAGAAGTTAGGAGAAATTTTGACCGAACCTCTGGGAAGGTAGCCGCTGTCAGCAAAAAGTTCCATAAGAGTCCCGCAGCAGAATCCATGATGGAAAACTACAGTAAAAGTAGGCAGGGTGCTACGAAGTGAGGTAGATGAAGGAGTTGAACTGAAACCAGATGAAGTGGCTTCATTGAAGTTCTGTCCAATCACTTCCTGTGATGTTGAGTGATTTCTCTCAGCACAAAACATTCTGCCCGACAGGAAAACGAGATTGTTACCGGAAAACATTGAAATATTGCTTGTTGTAAATTCCTTTTATAGTAATTGATCGTGTTATTAAATTATATAAGTATTTTTCATGTCTATTTTGTTGCCTATTTTACACGTTAGTGCCTATTTACATGCCTATTTTGGCTAATTTAAGAGCCTATATGCCTGCCTATTTTAACTGTTTTTAGTGCCTATAATTCTCGTTTCTACTCATAACACTATCCTCCACCACAATAACACGCAGTTACCCACGCATGGCAGATGCCACCCACCCTCATCGGAGGGTCTGGCTTACAAGGGCTGCACTCGGCTAGAAACAGCCACACGAAATTATTATTATTATTATTATTATTATTATTATTATTATTACCGTATTATTGTTATTAGTATTATTATTATTATTATTATTATTATTATTATTATTACCGTATTATTATTATTATTATTATTATTATTATTATTATTATTATTATTATTATTATTATTATTATTATTATTATTATTATTATTATTATTGACGATGTTTTCTAAACGCTAACACAACTCAAAATATGACACTCGGTTGTGGTTTCAGCCTATTATGGAGTTTTTATTTAGCTTTACCTGAAATGTGTTACTTGCATTAAGATTTTAACTTGTAAAATGATTTCCGTTAATGGAAAGCGAGAGTGGTAAAGTATATGATTGAAGAGAACTAAAAAATACAATCATTTTTACAATTTGCTTTACATCGCACCGACACAGATAGGCTTTATGGCGACGATGGGTTGGAAAGTACTTGGAGCGAGAAGGAATCGCCCGTGGGCTTAATTAAGGTAAATCCCCAGCATTTGTCTGGTCTTAAAGTGGGAAATCACGGAAAACCATCTTCGGGGCTGCCGGCAGTGGGGTTTGAACCCGCTATTTCCCGAAAGCAAGCTTACAGCTGTGTGGCCCTAACCGCATGCCCAACTAGCTCGGTTATAATTTATTATGCTTATATATAGTCCTATATGGCATTTAATGAAATAATAGTGACGAAAGTAAAGGACTTAGATGTTCACGCAGTGTTGCACATCTAATCTCTAAATTTTAAAATCTGGTAAATTACAAATGGGGGTTGCGCCTGCTACACGTATTGTACGAAGGGAATGCAACAAACTGTATGTACAGAAAATATATTCAATACCTTTTAATACTATAAATACACACAGAAAGTGAGAAACGGAGCACAATTCCAGGCTATCATGCACAATTATCCTTTTTTTTTTTTTTTAAATTGTTATACCAACTTGCTTTACGTCGCACCGACACACATAGGTCTTACGGCGACTATGGGAGAGGAAAGGGCTAGGAGTGGGAAGGAAACGACTGTGACCTAAAGCCTCAACCACTCGCTAGGCATCATGCACATGATTTTTATGGATAATCGCTTACAAAGGCATGGCCATTTAGTGAAAGGAAAATGTTATCCCTTATATTTCATAAAACAATTTCAGTCATCAAGGGAAGATACAAATAATCTCATTCACCCCGACAGGGAAATGAGTCGCGAAGTCAGCCCAAGTAGGCCAATTCACATGACAATAAATGTCACGCAAAGTATTATTTTATACGCACGGAAATGAATTTCAAGGAAACATACCTGTGAAATGATAAGCCACTGCCTTTTGAGAACCTCTCTATGCAGCCATAAGCTGCACACGGGACTGGCATTTTCCTTCAGAGAAGTATATACTTCATTTTATCGGGAAGCTCCAGTAGTGACTGCCAAACAATCCACCTTTTGCCAAACAGCGCGCTCGTTAACTTCGCACGCGGTCGCAGCACCAGTGCTACCACTAGTGTATTACTAACTCCATGGGCTACCACTAGACGTACATTACCCCTTTTCGATGGTTGGCTCACCAGTGCTACCACTAGTGTATTACTTACTAACTGTATGGGCTACCACTAGACGTAGGTTACCCCTTTTCGATGGTCGGTTTAGTGAATATCAAGCCTTTTAAGAGTTTTGAGTTGCAACCAATAGCCAACGGAGTAGCCTACTATTGTCAAGGCTGCTTCATAAGCTACTGTCCTGGCGTTCGCTACCGTCAATACCCAGTACTTGATCAGTGGAGATGGTATTAAAAGGTTTAGCTTTGTAGCTAAATAGATGGTCCCGGTTCAGTTCTCGGAATCAAACCCCTCGTACTGTTATTTCCCCTGGCTAGGGGAATGGGTGTTTATGATGTCTTCGCCATTCATTTCATCCTCCTTGAGTCACCACCAAACCTGTACAGATGGCATTATTATTATTATTATTATTATTATTATTATTATTATTATTATTATTATTATTATTATTATTATTATTATTATTATTATTGTTACGGAGTTTTTCCGTGGTAGGTAGAGGTGAAAGAAGGTGCGGGTGTGAATAGGTCTCCAGCTACGAAAGCAAAATTAATTTAAAATTTAACAAGGTTATATTTTCTTTTCAAAAACAAGAAATAACAAGCATGGCAGGTACAAAGTAGCAAGTCAAAAAGGGTAGTTACAATATTTACAGGAATTGGGCTTCGCGCCCTGATTTTACACAGCTTGGGCAATCAGCTCAGTTTTACCCCAAACACGAGTTTTAACAGAGGGGCAGAAAACCCCATTCATACCTAGGAGCCCTTGCTCCAAATTACACAGAAAAGCCTCCACGAGGCATACAACACTTAATTTTCAAAAGAGCCACTCGCTCTCAAAATTTAAGCCTCTCCCTGGCCACACCAAACTCCACCTTCAAGTTGTCCTCACTGGACATAGACACAGGGGTACAATACCCAACCTACTGAGGTCTATTAAATGAAAAGGGGCAATTACATGACCTCTAAAATAACAATTTGAGAGGAGGCAATCTGCACTCCTAATACACTTGTTTTTAAAAAAACCTAATCTGGCTCTAGGCCACTAATGCAAGGGCTAATCCCATACTACCGAGGTGACTTTAGAAAAGAGCAATTTGTTTTACATTAACGAAGAATAGGTTGAGAAAATAAGTTCACCTCAAAACAATAAGAGTGGGAGCTCGAGAGGGTTAGCACTCTCTATCCCAGAAGGTAGCTTAAAAGAGAACAGAAGAAAGATTGTTACATTTTAGGAAAAGGTTACATGGTGGAACGCTTCGCACCCGCCCCGAGAGTTAAACTGCTGAGCTAGCAAAGAAAGAATTTATTAATCGGCCATTACCTTATTGATGACCGCTGCCGAGGAAAGAGGCGCTTCCCGCCTCCTGCTATGTACTTTATACACTGAAAGATGGAACAGAAGTGGCCCGGAGACCCTAAAATCAGCAGTTTAAATCCTCTCGCGGAAGTTTCTAGGCGTTAGGGGAATGAAAAGACCCGCCCACAATTACTTTATTGGCTAGGGTACAGAAACATATCCAAGATGGGGGAAGATACATCGGATTGGTCGGAAATTACTAAAAGAAATTCGGGATTGGATAAATCTAAAACAAGGGGGAAAAGAGGGGTATACAGCCAACTTAAACAATAACAGAAAGAAATTTAGCAAGAAAGAAACATTTGAAATAAAAATTTCTCCAAGAAAATAGTTCTTTGACTCCGCACTAGGGTGCACTATTGTTGATCTTCAGTAGTGTTCTCTAGAAGAGAAAGTTCACACTTCTTACTTCAAGCGAAACAAAAACACATCAAAAATGACACAGTTCAAAAACTCAAAATTTTCCACGTGGTGACATCTTCTGAGAAGGTAAAGAATTAATAGCGTAGATAAAGTTCAGACTTCCTCCAGCAGAGGAGTTTCAACTGGCGCACATTTTAAATTAGCGGAGTGGAGGTGTACCGCCCGGTACAGACCTCCCCCCCCCCCCAAAGTTCCTCCCGGGGTGACACATGAAATTGTTTGAAAACAAGGTCCAAGTTTTGATGTAGATATGGAGATTAATTGCCAAAAAAATTTATAAGATTTTCTTAATTTGGTTTGATTTAGTTTCAAAATTTTGTTGTTGCAGATGAAGTAAAGTTTTTAAGTTTGTAGAAGTAGAATTCCGAAGATAGACTTTTAATACTTAAAAGTGATGAAAATTTTTGCAATGTCCACCAAATATTGCTGTTGAATTCCCGAGTGTAGTCATTGCTTATCGTAACTGTCCATGTAGTTGAGGTTGATGAAGTTGGATGGTCAGACCGGCCGTTGCAGCTTGCGTCCAAAGGAGGCCGCTCGGACCCCTCAAGTACCCTGAGATACCGCTCGCCCGCACTATGAGGGGAGCAGAGGTGTAGATGCACGCCGCGCCCGCGGTGAAGGTATACAGGCTGCGGGCAAGTAGCAGGTCGTGCGCCGCACATCAGCCATGGCCGGGAGGAGAGCTCCGGCTCGCCGTGCACATGTCGTCCTCGCTGGGGCCGAGGGGGCCCGTCCTCGAACCCAGTCGCGGCACAGCGCCGCGCGGCTGCGGGGGCACTGAAACATTAAAGCTAGGCGGCAGAATTGTGTTGGACCATCATGTTTCTTTTGAGGGCACAGGCATGTAGAGAGATTGAGGGGCCAGCGGCGTGCAGATATCCATGGCATTTCATCTAAGCCAGCCACTGTGTGTAATGGAGCAGGAGACGGGAGCGTGGTAATGGCCGTGGCAAGGACAGGATGGCAGTTTAACAAATCGGGGGAGGTTTCACAGAAATGCTTACATATAAAATAAAATAGAAGGAGCAGAATGCCTTAAGAGTGGAACTCAAAAAAAAAAAATATATGTAACCTTCATATTCCTATCAAATTATATGAAGCAAGTTGACACAAAATTTACACCGGTTTCACCTGGGACAGGTGAACCCTAAATATCCTCTCGGTGGCTGGATTGCTTACTAACAATGTAACCGGCGTAAGAAAATCGAGAATGATGCATGGCCCATGAAATCTGGGGGCAAGCTTGCCCGCGGGAACAAAATTCTTGACCATCACCTGGTCACCTACCTTCAAAGTGGTGGGTCTCCGTCCACGATCATACTTTTCCCTAACCTTTTCATGAGATACCTTAAGATTGGCTTTAGCCTTCTTCCAAAGATCTTTAATATTATCCGGATCTATTGTCTCGGGTAGAATGTCACTCAGAGACCAAAGGTTAGAGAGCGGCGTGTTGGGAACAAACTTGAACATCAAGGAAGCTGGAGTGAACTTATGAGATTCATGAACCGCCGAATTCAAAGCAAAAGCTAACCAATGCAGGGACGTGTCCCACCTGGAATGATCTTCATGATGATAGGCAATAAGTGCGGACCTGAGATTACGATTAACCCGTTCAGCCAGAGATGGTTGAGGGTAATAAGCAGAAGTAGTTACATGAGAGATGGATAAGTCAAAACAGAATTTACGAAATAAGTTAGATGTAAAAGCCTTCGCATTATCAGATACAATATATTGGCACGGACCAAAAGAAGCAAAAATAGAATTTAAGCAAGTAATGGTAGACTGAGCGGTAGCCAGCTTAGTCGGAAATAACCAAGAAAATCTGGTAAAACCATCTACACACACAAGGATGAACTTGTTGGCATTACCCTTTGACTGGGGGAATGGTCCTACATAATCAATATACAGGCGTTCCATGGGGCGCGACGCTTGCTGAGAAGACAAGAGGCCTACCTCGGTGGACATGGTCGGTTTACTAAGCAAACAGGATTTACAAGCCTTTACTAGTTCACGGATTTCACCGTCCATACCTTTCCAGATGAACATTTCACGAATCTTTTCACGAGTTTTAAAGATTCCAAGATGCCCTCCTAATGGGGTCTCATGATAATTCTTGAAGATCATAGGTACAAGAACAGCTGGAACGACAACTTTCATCATCTTATCATGCCTCGAAGGGCAACATAGAACACCATTCCTCAGAACATAAGGGACAACATGTTCCCCAGAAGAAAGGGTTTCCATCATCGGAGCCAGCGTCGGATCTTCACGTTGGTATTTCTCGATATCCCTAAAGAGCATGGGAGCATCTGTTAGGATGGCATTAACCTTAGATAGTATGGACTCGGAAGGTGATGAATTGTCGACCGGTTCGTGGGTCTCGACGTCGTTAGAAAACATACGGCTGAGTCCATCAGCAACAACATTTTCGGTACCTCTGATATGTCTAACATCAAACTGGAAGGCAGAAATATGGATGGCCCAGCGCGCTATACGACCAGTACGACGCGGCCTACCTAAGACCCAGCTTAAGGCTTGATTATCTGTCTCCAGGTCGAATTTGACATGTTCCAGATAGAGACGGAACTTCTCTAAGGCGAATAAGACTGCCAAACCTTCGAGCTCATAGATGGAATACTTGGCTTCTTGAGCCGACAATGTCCTAGACGCATAGGCGATGGGGCGCCTCCCTAGTTCAGTCTCTTGAAGAAGGACTGCAGCTACCGCTGACGACGATGCGTCGGTTTGGACAATGAATTTCTTCGAGAAATCAGGCATAGCAAGTACAGGGGCATTACAAAGAGCTAATTTAAGGTCTTCAAAAGCGGCTTGTTGAGAAGGTCCCCACTCGAATTTGATGCCTTTCCTACGAAGAAGGTTTAAGGGCGCCGCTCTATTAGCGAAGTTAGGAATAAACTTCCTGAAGAAATTTACCATACCAATGAACCTGGCGATACCTTTAATGTCTTTGGGAGGTTTAAAATCACGGATGGCCTGTGTTCTAGAATGATCGACTGCTACACCATCCGGTGACACAATATGCCCTAGGAAAGACATAGAGGGCTTAGCAAAGGCAACCTTGGACAACTTAACAGTTAACCCAGCCTTACGAAGGCGATCGAGAACTTCTCGCAGATGATCTAGATGTTCTTCAAAAGTCTCTGAAAATACGACGACATCGTCCAAGTAGTGGTATAAGTACTCAAATTTGATGTCGGAGAAGACCCTATCTAGTAGCCTAGTGAGTACAGCTGCTCCCGTGGGGAGCCCGAAAGGCACGCGGTTGTATTCGTATAAATTCCAGTCCGTGGCAAACGCTGTAAGATGTTTAGACTCTTCGGCAAGGGGAATTTGATTATAGGCCTGATTCAAGTCCAAGATAGTAAAGAACTTGGCCTTACGAAACCATGAAAAACAAGAATGAAGGTCGGGAAGGGGCACAGATTGTAACACCACCTTCCGATTGAGAGCCCTGTAATCAATGACAGGCCTGAAGCCCCCTTGGGGTTTCGGGACTAAAAAAATAGGCGAAGAATACGCTGACTTAGAGGGCCTAATAATACCGTCCTTCAACATCTGATCGATGATTTCTTTTAGAGCCTTCATTTTAGGTGGAGATAGCCTATAAGGTGGAAAACGGACAGGAATCGAATCCGTGACCTCAATTTTGTATTCAATAAGGTCAGTAACACCAAGAGTATCAGAGAACACCTCGGGAAACGACTGACACAATTTGCGAATACTATCAGCCTGCTCCTCAGGTAGATGCCTAAGGTCTAACAACATCTCATCCTGGGTAGGCGAAATAGAAGAACATGATGCAGAATTACACTTTAATAGAGGGATATTACAATTAGAGGCAAATTTGAAAGTGCAAGACCTACTCTGAAGATCGAGCACAAGACCAGCGTGAGAAATAAAGTCCGCTCCCAATATAATGGGGCAAGACAAGTGCTTGGCCACAAACAATTTAACTTTCCATGTGAATTTAAAAATACGAATTTTGACATATAAGGAACCGAGAATTTCTAATGGAGAGGAATTAGCCGAAACGTATTGGATCGCCGACAAACAATAGTTAGGAAGTTTACAAACAGATTTCAATTTTGAATACCAATCAGCCGAAATAATAGAACAAACACTACCTGAATCTAAGAGAGCTGTTATAGGCTCGTTATTTAACTCAATTTTGAGAAAGGGGACCGGTGCGGGGGTATCCGCCGCAATCCTAAGACACTCTTTGGGACCTTCAAAAGATGAATTTGAAAATTGCTCGTTCCCTGAATTTACAACCTGTTTACCAGGGGCTGAGTCTCGGGAAGATGGATTAGTCGACTCAGCCGAAGCCACTAGTCACTTTTTATTATTGGCATAGGTGGAATTTGCACCAGAAGTTGAGCAGGAGGGGGTGCTATTCGAATTGGGACAATTCTTGGCGATATGTGAGAAAGCCCCACATTTAAAACAGCCTTGTGATGACCCGGCTCCATTCCTTGTCCCACTTGACTTGATCAGTGGACACTTGTTGCGCAGATGGTCAGGCGACCCGCAAGCATAACATTTACGGGGATTGACTGGTCGGCGAGGTGGAGGCCGAGTATTACTAAAGGAAGGCGGGGGTTCTTTCGCGACACGCAAAGAATCGGCGTATCTAACTCCTTCCGCTGAGACGGCCAATGCTTCAAGTTCAGAGAAAGTTTGCGGGCACGCCGCGAAACACAAATATGACCTGTAGGGTGGTGAAATCCCTTCCACAATAGCTTGTACAATCTGATCCTCAGGGAAATGAAGAGCAAACACCCTAGTATAAAACTTAATGTCCTGTATGAAATCAGCCAAGTTTTCATCCAAGCGTTGTACACGGTAATAGTACTTCTGAATAAGGGAGGACCTGGCCCTAGCCGGGATGAAGTTAGCTAGCAAATGGGCATGGAAATCCTCAACAGATGATTGCTCGGCAATGGCTCTTACGATTTTATCTGAGAGAATACCAATAGCATACGGATAGATAATTTGCAAAATTTGACATGGAGAAAGAGAAAACACAAGGGCATGATCCTGAAATTCAACTAGAAATCTTAAAAAAGAAATTACATCACTGGTGGTATTAACGGAAAACTTAGAGATACCTCTGAGCAACATTGCCAATGGATGAGGCAAGCTGCTAAACCCGGGTGACATAGTAGGTAAAGGTTTCAATGGCAAGGAAGTTAATTCAGAACGGATGTTACTCAATGATGCACGACGTTCAGATTCGTTGTCCAATGGGGCAGGGATAGTTTGAGCAGCAACGGTTATCCTATTAACTTCTCCCTTGGGAGGCGCTTCCTCACTACCTGCATTCACTGTGGTGGGTAGATCGCTTTTGGGAGGAACCTCCCCTGTTAACAATTGAGTGACCTTGCTAGATAATTCAGACATATTTTCAAGCAGCGTACTAGCTTCCTTCTTCTGAACGTCATTCAACTTTAGAGACAACAGATCGTTAACCCTATTCGAAAAATGATATAGCCTAGCTTGCACACGCTTAATTTGATTAGGAGAAGGATCATTTTCATCAAAAAAACTAACTACAGAACCTAGCCCAGTAATATTCTCCGTGATCGTGGAAAGAGAGTCGTCAATTTCTTTCTCTCCCAAATTGGGGATGGAAATGGGCAAATCTAGGGACTCTCTAAGCTTGTTTGTGTCTACTGCAACCGTGCCTCCAGATTGTACATTTCCAATAGTCAATTCATAGATCAACTCCTCCTTGCGCAAATAGTTAAGATGGAGAACAACGCGAGGGCCGGGCATGGTGACAGAACAATTTTGAAAAACTCAAAAAATTCCAGCAACTGGGAAAATAGTTAGAGTTCGGAACAAACAATGTTTAGCCGTCAAAAGGGGCTAAATTGAGACCCATTCAACCACGCTCTGCTACCACTTGTTACGGAGTTTTTCCGTGGTAGGTAGAGGTGAAAGAAGGTGCGGGTGTGAATAGGTCTCCAGCTACGAAAGCAAAATTAATTTAAAATTTAACCAGGTTATATTTTCTTTTCAAAAACAAGAAATAACAAGCATGGCAGGTACAAAGTAGCAAGTCAAAAAGGGTAGTTACAATATTTACAGGAATTGGGCTTCGCGCCCTGATTTTACACAGCTTGGGCAATCAGCTCAGTTTTACCCCAAACACGAGTTTTAACAGAGGGGCAGAAAACCCCATTCATACCTAGGAGCCCTTGCTCCAAATTACACAGAAAAGCCTCCACGAGGCATACAACACTTAATTTTCAAAAGAGCCACTCGCTCTCAAAATTTAAGCCTCTCCCTGGCCACACCAAACTCCACCTTCAAGTTGTCCTCACTGGACATAGACACAGGGGTACAATACCCAACCTACTGAGGTCTATTAAATGAAAAGGGGCAATTACATGACCTCTAAAATAACAATTTGAGAGGAGGCAATCTGCACTCCTAATACACTTGTTTTTAAAAAAAACCTAATCTGGCTCTAGGCCACTAATGCAAGGGCTAATCCCATACTACCGAGGTGACTTTAGAAAAGAGCAATTTGTTTTACATTAACGAAGAATAGGTTGAGAAAATAAGTTCACCTCAAAACAATAAGAGTGGGAGCTCGAGAGGGTTAGCACTCTCTATCCCAGAAGGTAGCTTAAAAGAGAACAGAAGAAAGATTGTTACATTTTAGGAAAAGGTTACATGGTGGAACGCTTCGCACCCGCCCCGAGAGTTAAACTGCTGAGCTAGCAAAGAAAGAATTTATTAATCGGCCATTACCTTATTGATGACCGCTGCCGAGGAAAGAGGCGCTTCCCGCCTCCTGCTATGTACTTTATACACTGAAAGATGGAACAGAAGTGGCCCGGAGACCCTAAAATCAGCAGTTTAAATCCTCTCGCGGAAGTTTCTAGGCGTTAGGGGAATGAAAAGACCCGCCCACAATTACTTTATTGGCTAGGGTACAGAAACATATCCAAGATGGGGGAAGATACATCGGATTGGTCGGAAATTACTAAAAGAAATTCGGGATTGGATAAATCTAAAACAAGGGGGAAAAGAGGGGTATACAGCCAACTTAAACAATAACAGAAAGAAATTTAGCAAGAAAGAAACATTTGAAATAAAAATTTCTCCAAGAAAATAGTTCTTTGACTCCGCACTAGGGTGCACTATTGTTGATCTTCAGTAGTGTTCTCTAGAAGAGAAAGTTCACACTTCTTACTTCAAGCGAAACAAAACACATCAAAAATGACACAGTTCAAAAACTCAAAATTTTCCACGTGGTGACATCTTCTGAGAAGGTAAAGAATTAATAGCGTAGATAAAGTTCAGACTTCCTCCAGCAGAGGAGTTTCAACTGGCGCACATTTTAAATTAGCGGAGTGGAGGTGTACCGCCCGGTACAATTATTATTATTATTATTATACCGGTTGGTATACCTCTACGCCGCACTTTCGAATTTTCCGCCTTAAAGTACTCCCCTTCAGCAGAAACTCTGAACTTTAAAAACTTAATTATCTCAACAGTTTCTCAGATGTCACTGTGTTAATTTCGAACTGCTTTTGTTTACTAATTATCAAGAAGTGTGGACATTCTCTGATAGATGTCTCTACAAAACTATGACCATGCACCCTGGTGCGAACTGGTAGAACTTTATTTGAAGAAATTTTGTATTCATAAGTTTGTTCTTTACTAAATTTCGTTCTTTCATTTGTGGGTTGGCAATATAAATCTTTATTTCCGCCAGTTTTTGAAGTTAGCCAATCAAAAATTTATGTCATTAATTTTCAGCCAATCGTGTCTTTCTTCTCCAATTTTGATGTGTAAAGTTTAGTCAGCCAATAAACGCCTGTGGGTGTGTCTTAATTATTCATGAAAGGTCTCGAATCTTCCACGAGGGTATAAAACTGCTGATTTTCACGGCTCTTGGCCACTTCAACAACATCTAGCTTAGTGTATGGAAGTATAGCAGGGGGTGGGTAGCGCCTCTTCCTTCGGGCAGCAGCTCTTCAACAAAGGTAATGGTCGTTTAACATCTTCATTTCTTGCTAGCTCAGCAGTTCAACCCTCGGGGAAGGTCCGAAACCTTTTCAGTGTAACCTACCTGTCTAAAAATGTAACTTAGTGCCGACTTATGTAAAATTTTCTTATTACTTTAACTGTAAATCGGGGATAGAGAGTGCTTTACCCTCTCGAGCTGCCCTTCATTTCTGATTTGAGGTGACTACGTTTTCATAACCGATTTTCTACTCTAAATGTATTAAAATTTTCTTATACGAGTCACCTTCCTAGTGTTGGAATAGCCCCTGTTTACTCGGCCTAGTGCCCCTTAGGTTTTAACAAGTGTTCATGTAGGAGTGCAAGTGCACGCCTCCATTCTGCTTTGTATTTTGGGCCATTTACTTATCCTATTCTTTTTCGACGAAGGCCCAGTAGGTTGGGTACAAGATACCCCTGTTTCTTTGTAGATGTGCCTTGAGGGCAGTGGATAGTAATGTTGATTGTTGCCTTTGATAGGCTCAGAAAATAGAAAGCGGGTTAGCTCTTTTATTTGTGGTAAAAGTGCCTCAGAGAGGCTTGAGATGTAAAGGTGGGAGTAAGTGCTCCATGCAATTAGGGGTTTTCTGCCCCTTGATATTTCGTGGTTGTGAGCTGAGGGCTCAGGAATTATAAAACTTGGGGCTCGAAGCTCAGATCTTGTAATGATCCCCTAAAACGTGTGCTTTCGTGCTCTGATTTATAAATTATACCTTGTACCTGATTTTTGGCTTGTTGTTGATTTATTACTCGTTTAATTTTGAAAGTCTCTATATGAAAATTGTTAAGTTCTAAAAATATATCCTTTATGAAAATTTTAATTCATCTTTCGGCCTTGTAGTTAGACCCATTCCAGCCCGCACCTTCTTTCACCTCTGCATTCCACGGGTAACTCCGTAACAATTATAATTATTATTATGATTATTATTATTATTTAAAAATACAAAATTTGACTTTTACAGTATTACCAGAGATCGCACGCATCGTTCACTGGTTTATTAGCTTTCTCTGAATATCAGTGGTGGTGACCGACCCATGATCGCGGATTCGATACCAACCAACAAAAGAGAACACTCAACCTGAAGGATTGCATTTCATTTTAGCAGATCTACCTCTAATAAGGAACTATATTACTCCTTTAAAAGCAGCCCTGCAATGTCTTCCTACAAGGATGTAGAAGTAACGGGAGTGAAATATCAGCAATGTTACCTATGAGTATGAGATGAGGAGGTATATACGATGAGTACGGTAACGCACTGCTGTTAGTAAGCAGTGGCGATCTAATGAACCGAAGTCTAGCACACCTATCCCTCGGTCCCTGCACCTAACGGGTATACATTAGCTAGCCGCGAGAGGTGAGTAGAGGGGAAAGGGACGTAACGCTTGGGCTGCAATGTCGGTCTCCGATGCCTTGGTCTCAGAACTACGTGCGCCTGTTTCTCCTCATAGCTTTGAGGTTTTGTAAATGGAACAATGTGCCAGATGCTTAAATAATAATATAATCGTTCTCATCTGAGGTATGGGCTTTACAGATAGTCTTAGTAGCCCTCAGTATACGCCACTGGTCCCAGGCTGTTAGACATCTGAGTTCGATAAACATCCAGATTTTTCATCGACAACTCCATGGGCTTCCATGAAGAGGTGAAGCAGGAGAGCGGATGGACGGAGGAAAGAAGAATGGCTGCAGGAATTGTGGGTTTTATTACCAAAAGATTTAATATACTTAACTCGGTCCTCAATGACCCTCAAATAATAATAATAATAATAATAATAATAATAATAATAATAATAATAATAATAATAATAATAATAATAATAATAATAATAATAATAATAATAATAATAATAATAATAATAATAATAAATCCTGATGATTAACAATAGCTACACTTACTGTTTTACTGTTGATGTACTAGTAAATTACAACTGGAGTGTATTCCGGTTGCATATATTAGAGTGGCTGTTATCCTCTAAATGTAAAAATGATCATACCGGTAACATTAAACAGGAAAAACGCGGAGAAATTTCGCCGTGATATATCACATATTTGAGAATTTATAAGATTACTTCGAATATATGTAGTCATTTACACTTGTTACATACTTTATATACGGTACGCCTAGCTGTATGTAGCATGTCCGGAGCAGGCTGATGTTGTTAGGCCCTGTTGAACTTTTCACGTTGTAACTGACCGTTTTTCCACCAAATACGGCAGGTAAATTCAGGGTAAGTTCTCTATTCGATCAGAGATAATGGTAGTTGACGGCAAATCGAGCATTTACGAATATAATTAGGAAGAAAATTCTGGTCGATATGAGAATATAGTATGTTTGTCTCGAGCTTCCTTGCTTGTTCCTTAGTTTGCCTTTCTTTCAGATTTCAAGGGTTGCCTATTTATACTGGCCACCTCCGAGCATAACGGTTAGCAATATTAGCTGCCATCCTCGCTGGTCTGGGCTCGGTCCTCGGTGCTGCCAGAGATTTAAAGAATGGAAGGGGTGCTGGTACTTGATCCATGCAGCTCATTTCCACTGGAGTTGTGCCCGAAAAAAGCAGCACCACCTCGGGACGAGCATATATAATCGAAACAGACTTTCAACGTATTAGGTCGTGTTACGTACATGTAGTACGTATTGAAGAGACGTTAAGTACAGAACAATATTCAGAACAGAATATTCATTGACATGCCCCACAACGGGCGACTTAAACTCACTCTACAGTGTGCTAGCAGCAGTGCCAGACCTGTAGCTCAGATCCTTTCAAACAGAACAAAGATGACCTAGGCCACCATAGCTCAATTGGTAGAGCAACCGACGCGAAATCGGGAGGTTGTGGGTTCGGATCCCACTGGTGTCCAGCTGGCCATTCTTGTTCTGTACTTAACACCTCTTCAACACGTACTACATGTACGTAACACGACCTAATACGCTGAAAGTCTGTTTCGATTACAATGCGGTCGTGAAAATTCAATATTCATATTCATTGAGCATATATAAGTTTACTTTACTTAGTTATACTTCCCCGTAAAGCAAAGATCATCTCCACCAATGATATCTATGCCCCGTTGTAATCTGGTGTCAAGCCTGTCTTGGTTTCACAGTGAGATCAGGATTTGCCATAGTAGGACGAACATTTCACTTGAACAGGTGTTATGTATGGTATAGTACATTGATATTGTTCCACTAATATTAAAGTACAATCTAACATATTTTTCATTTATCAACACGAATTTTTCTGCAGAACAAAGGGATATTCTCTTTACTTGGCTATCACTTACCCTCTGACGTCTATCACACAATGAGTCACATTCACATTCACTTCAAAATGCATTACAGGGATTGTAAGTGTGTCATTGGCTGGTAGTACAAAAAACTTGAAACTCAGAAATGCTTTCCGATTCATTGTTCCTTTCTTTATGACGTTCCAATAGAAGCTTTCTATTGTATTCACGGGCTTTTATAAAACGACTAAAGAATCACAGGCAAACACAACCACTATTTACAGAAGAAATTTACTGCGCCATCTCAAACACTCGAGACGTATTTACTCTGTTGGACAGCAAATGAAACTGTTTTCGATGAGTTAGATTTTCCCCTCATTCTCGGTTTCCCTCTTTCAATGAAATTCAGTAAAGTTAAATTTGAATATGAAATGTATGTCAGGAGCATATTCAATTAATATATATACAGCACAATCTGGTGGTTATTTGATTAGCTGAATTAACCCTCATATGAAGGGTGGTATGTTCTGACGTGATTACATGTGGATTTCGTAGTGGAGTTTAAGAAAAACAGTTACCCATATCTGACCACACTGAAAAACGACATTCAAGAAATCAATCCATAACAAACTATACTTGTTCGTTGACGTATACCTGACGTCTGAATTAACAGTCTACTGTGAACACGCTGCTGACTTCAAAGACACTAATTGGTTATGAAAAGATTATCATCATTTAGTATTACTTATATACGAGACAGAATGAATGCCATCCACATTTAAGATCATTTTCTTTACGCCGTGTGGGTTATTGTAGTCACGTCTTGGTTCGTTAACAATGAGCAATGGCTGAGTGGCCTGGGTCCTGAGAGTAGGGATACCAGTTGCAATGGAATGGGTGTAGGCATTTCGGACATATTCTGAGGCCCCCGGTGGCTTGGACTATATAATCTACGGGTTTCCTCTAACCCGTTGGAGGAGAAACCTTCAGTGGAATTATGTGCAAGTAAGGTATGCAAGTAGGGTAGCATCCTTACCGAGCTCAGAGCATTTTAAGCAAGTCTAGGTCCTAAGGAAGTAACGTAGTCCCAGTTCCGTTTGACAGGCGAGGTAATCCTTGGAAACAAGTTAGCGAACGAAATGAAATTAGATGGGGAGGTATCAATAGATCAGCTGTCAGTAGAAGTGATCTGAGTCAGCAATATTAGAAGTAATGATATTTGCTAGTTGCTTTACGTCGCACCGACACAGATAGGTCTTATGGCGACGCTTGAGGAAAATGACATCGAAATGCCACAGCTCAACGGCGTATCAAGACAAATCTTCGTTAAATGCAAGAATTCGGAAATATCGGACCGATTACTCCAAGATTATTCAGGTGAGCACACCTTTCTTCATAGTAATGGTTTCCGAAGTAAAGTGACAGTAGATTCTGCCGGTCTAGAAACCAAATTGGATAGGATTTTCAACTTACCGATAGAAGTGCCACACAGATTAATTTCCGATCGGATAGGTAAATTTGGTACAGTGCTTTCCATTAATGATGAGACCTGGTGTTCAATCTTTCAATATCAAGTAAATAATGGTGTACGTTATGTACGTTATGTTAAAACAGCATATCCATTCCTATCTTGATATCGGTGGTTTCAGAGCTTTAATCAGCTACGAAAGCCAGCCCATAACATGCTTGATATGCAGTGAAACAGGTCATCTGCGAGGTCAATGCCCCAAACGAAAACATCCAGTTCAAACGCCGGCCGAGGTCGATGCCCCGACCTGGGCAACGCTAGCGAGTGGCAAACTCCCATCCGAACGAGTTCCGTTATCAGCTGCCCAACTCACACCAGAGGACAATATCAACTACACACACACAGTTGACACAGTACCTGAGTGCACACCACCAGAGACAGAGGACCCACATAACTCCTAACAAGTTCCACTACAACCCCTCATGGATGTTGATACAATCATTGAGACATGTAAGTTAGCTATGAGAAGTGCAGACAAGATGACTGTTGTACCGAACCTCTTCTTAACATCAGTTGATGAGTCTACGGAACAAAAATTTTTTCCCCCGGCGTTAGATGTCCCAGAACAACAACAACAACAACAACCCCATGAACTTGAATCCATAAGCGACCAACAACATATCGGGGAAGACGAAGAACCCATGATAGCTGACCAAGCGGAACACCTTTCTACTCCAGATGTTCTAGTGCCGGAAGAGATCTTGGATAATGGTCCAGGTCAACTACAAACACTTTCATTACCAACCAGCTCACATGAGAATACGGAAATGGATGTCCGAATAATCAAACCTCCGAGCACCAGTTCGAGAGACCCCAGATTAAAAAGCCCAGTTGACGACTTTAGTAATAAGCGAGGACCGAAAATTCTTAAAAACATCCCGCAAGATAAAATTCGAGGCCAGATCAAAAATGGTCGGTAAGATGTGGGTTGCCAAAGTATTTCTCCTTTTGTTTATAATACTCCTTCGCACTTAGCCACCCTTAATGTGAGTGCCTGCGAAGTAGAAGTAAACAAGTTCTTCTCCAAGAATTTATTCGAGATCACGACATTGACATCATTTTCCTGCAAGAGATTAACATCAGTAATCTATCTTTTCTTGGCCCATTATATGATTACATTGCCAACCCCGGAGAGGAGTCCAGAGGTACCGCTATACTGTTTAAGCAAATATACCAATCAAGTTAACCGAATGTCATCCCAGTGGAAGGATTACATCTATACTAACAGACGACAACACACTTTACGTGAACATTTACTTGCACTCAGGGACACACAGAAGACATGAACGGGAGGAATTTGTTACCACACAGCTACCATACTATTTGCGACACAACTGTCACAGACTAGTCAATGGAGGTGATTTTAATTGCGTGTTGCATTCCAAAGATCAAAAAGGTCACTTCAATTCGTCGCCAGCGCTTGAAGGCCTATATACGATTCTCCAACTTCGTGATGTTTAGGAATCCAAATATGGCCCGCTTGTTCAGTTTACATATTTCCAAGGATCAGCGGCATCCCATCTTGATGGATTCTATGTTAATAAGGCCACTATTCCTAGTGTTCATGACATAACAGTTAATATCGTACCGTTCAGTAAACATCATGCAGTTGTCCTGAAAATTCGATCTGACTATTTTTTACCCAAGATAGGGAAGGGATACTGAAGATTAAACGACTCCCTGTTAAATATGGAGGGAATAAAAGAAGAATTTAATCAGATATGGACAGACTTAATTAACCGACTACAGAGGCAGAGGCCCCTCAACATATCAGGTTGTACAGAATGAAGCCTGCAATTCAATCCTTTTTTTAAAGACATGGGGTGGAAATGGCAGATAACAGGAGACAAACCCTACATTCCTACTATGTAATCCTCAATGATTTATTGATTCGTCAACAACCAGACTTTGATGCCTCCAACCGTATAGCAGCTCTCAAACGTCGAATAACATCTATCCAGGACAACATTCTTCAAGGTTCCCTTGTGCGGTCCTGCCCTTCATCCCTCCTGGCGGACGAGAAAGCTCAACTCTACCATATAGCCATTTAGAAAAGAAAGGCTCAGAGGAAATTTGTACAAACCCTACACTCGGAAGATGGTAGACAATTGAATGGTACGCAAGAATGTCTAGAGGAAGCAGAGAAATACTTCAAAGAAACATTTGAAGATAACGGGAAATCCGTAGCCAAGCAACAAAAAATTCTACCATTTGTAGAGCAGCACTTGGGTGAAGAAGGAAAACAGGATCTGACCCGTCCCATCACTGAAGAGGAAGTATTTGAGGCAATACGCGCAGCTAGTCCCAAGTCTGCACCAGGTCCCGATGGCCTTAGCTATCTCTTCTACAAGACTTACTGGCCTATCATCATAAATACTTTTGTGGAGCTAATGAATGTACTTATCGAAGACCTGACTGATTGTTTTCTTTTTTTTTTTTTTTTTTTTTGCAAGTTGCTTTACGTCGCACCGACACAGATAGGTCTTATGGCGACGATGGGACAGGGAAGGCCTAGGAGTGGGATGGAAGCGGCCGTGGCCTTAATCAAGGTACAGCCCCAGCATTTGCCTGCTGTGAAAATGGGAAACCACGGAAAACCATCTTCAGGGCTGCCGACAGTGGGGTTCGAACCTACTATCTCCCGAATACTGGATACTGGCCGCAATTAAGCGACTGCAGCTATCGAGCTCGGTCTGACTGATTGTACCGGGTTCTGTGATTGTATAATAATACTCATACTCAAGGTTAAAATACCCAAAACAATATCAGATTTCCGTCCAATAACATTGCTCAACACTGATTAAAGATATTTATCAAAATTCTTGCCAGTCGTATAATGCCTTTCATGGGAAGAGTCATCAAACAAGGTCAAACGTGTGGTATTCCAACTAGAAATATAACACACAATCTTCAAGACATTAGGAACACTGTGCTATTTTATGCAAGGAATACAGATATGGCTGGTGCCATTTTAAGTCTGGACTTTCAGAAAGCTTTTGATCGAGTTCATCACGGAAACTTGCTGGGAGTTCTGAGACATATGGGTTTCCCCGACGCTCTCTGTAACACTATACATAATGTTTATCAATTCGCCCACTCTAGAATTCTACTTAATGGTTTCTTTTCTCATCCGATTCCTATTCAGACGTCAGTACGACAAGGATACCCCTTGTCTATGATCTTATAATCCTTGAGGATAGAACCATTCTTACGTGCTGTTCACCACGTCCTTAACTCAATACATAATAAAAATAATCTGTTTACCATTAGAGCCTATGCAGATGACGTCATTATTCATCTTCGGACCCCAGAAGTCGCTCAACAGCTAACAGGAATAATATCTACGTACGAAATGGCCTCCAACGCCCTTGTAAGTTATCAGAAATCGGAACTTCTTCCTCTTGGTAGATGGCCGCAGGCAGTAACGTGAGCCCAAGTACCAACCAATGAGCGTGTTAAAATACTAGGGATCATCTTTACCCCAAACATTGAAGAAATAGTAGATTGAAACTGCAATAATATTACTCAAAAGGTGCGCTTCACCCTATTGATGCACCTCAGCAGGAACCTCAACATAATACAAAAAGTATGGCATATCAACTTGTTTGCTCTGTCAAAACTATGGTACACTGCACAAATTTTACCGATGCCCGAAAGAATTGCCCAACGGATAGAATTTGTGTCGGATATTACTATGGAGAGGATATCCTTTCCGTATAGCCAGGTCACAACTGAGGAAACCAATTGACCAAGGGGGATTAGGCCTCATACCAGTCTCCGAAAAGTGCAAAGCTCTCCTGATCAGAGAAATGGTGCAGTATTAGTCTTCCGACCACGATAGAGCACTCCAGTTTTCCCCCTTGTGGAAAATAATCATTAACTTCGCTCGTCTTGTTTTAAATCGTTTCTGCAGGCTTTGTACAGCTTGCAACTTCCTGACCATAATATCCTCACTGTTAAACTACTTTATAATAAATTGCTACAGGAGCATGATCACCTTCCACACATCATGGTCAAATACCCCAATTACAATTGGACTAATATTTGGACAACTTTCCAAATGTCTTGCATCCCCTTAGAGTGGAAAGTTGCTAGCTAAAAGGTTATAAACGAGTTACTTTCGACAGAAGAAAAGAAATTCCGCCAGAGGATGACACAATCGCCGCGATGCTAGAAATTCTCGGTAATTGACACTCAGTTTATAGACTGACTGGTTGTAGAGCCGTCAAGGACATTTGGCAGTGGTTCAGTGTAGCGTTCCACAGGTTGACGGGATCTAGAAACCCGAACGATGTGTATCGTGCAGTATTGACTTTGGACATTAGCAGACGTGATCATAGACATGCTCTGACTTGGCTTAGTATGGGGTATCTCTCTTACCTTCAAACCAACGACAAGGTATCTCTGACTTCCTTCAGAAGCTACTTACAAGAATGTAAATGAAAAATAGCAAGATGTGGTAGGCCCGCCGCTAGTCTACTCATAAAAGACCTCCAAAGTATACTGTGATATTTTCAGGTTTGTTGTCTCAGCCGTGTCTAAACTTTCCACCGACATCTCGTGTGTGTTATAGTTTCTTTATTTAATCCCTGTCAGAAAGGTGCTGGAAAGCGGTGCGAGTGTCAGCGACGCGCAGTGTTACAGTGAAGATCGAGGCTACCGACAAGTAGCCTTGTCTAGACTGTGTTCCTTAGTGAATTGCATGTAGCATGTTAAGTAATGCATTTTGATGTAAGTGCATAGGCGTAAGAAGTAAGCACAGGACACTGAGGTGCAAGAAAATTGCTAATGATGATAGATAACGATATCACGTTTCTTTTTCAATACATCATGTCCCTTGTTAAGTGCTTATGTGTATATTGTAAATTTATGTGTAAGTGTATAATAAATATGATTTTTTTAAAAAGACTCTGCCCTCCCCCAATATACAGCTCTCTTGTTCTTTCCCTTCCAAACGTACTCTACAAAGATCTCGTGTGCATATTCTATTGTACAACATTATTCTTTCTTTCAATTCAATACACAATAAAAATTGTCAAATCTTGTCAAAGGCTGTTCTCTATTGCTGAATGCTGAAGATTTGATAGAATTATGTTTTAAAATGCAGGAAAGGTAAGCAGCAGTTGTAGTTCGTAGTTCATGGAGTAGAAGTGAACATGCTTAGAAATAAGAGAAGCGAGGAATAATACATTATTCCTACATGCGGAAGATATGAATATGGTTATCTTCAACATAACGTTTGCAATGTATTTACTACCATAACGTCATTTGTGGAGGTTGTTATATTGAATTTACTCACAGGAATTTAATTACGACAGAAATGCAACGGAAATTCATATTTTATTACACGAAAATATATTGGGGATTCCATAACAATAATAATAAGATTAATATGGAAGCATCGTCATAATTCGAACATTGCTGATGGTGTTTATTTATAGGTTATCGACTGTAATAAGCAACATTCTCTCGCTCTTTCCTCGTGCACTGCCGTTTTATTATTTATTATTTAGCAGTTATTATTTAGCAGTTATCAGCTATCAGGAAAGATAGGGCTGACCAGGAGGGGAGGGGATCAAATGAGATGGGTAGGGTTGAGGCTCTGGTCATGGGGGATTCCATCGTTAGACACGTGGGGAAAGTGTGTGGAGGAAAGGGAACCAGGGTAGAATGTTATCCAGGAATTAGGTTGAGGCAGATGTTGAGGAAAGTAGAAGAGAGGGAGGAGGGGAAGGAGAAGGTGGTAGTGTTTCACGTTGGTACCAACAACGTAAGGCAAGCTGATATAAGTACCAACATAGTTGGAGATGTGTGGGATCTGGTAAATGCAGCACGGGTGAAGTTTAAGAAAGCGGAGATTGTTATTAGTGGAATACTGTGTAGGAGGGATACTGACTGGAGGGTGATTGGGGATTTAAATGAGACTATGGAGTGGGTATGTGGGAAACTGGGAGTGAAATTTCTAGATCCTAATGGGTGGGTAGGAGATAGGGATCTGCGCTCGGATGGCCTTCATTTAAACCGCAGTGGTACGTATAAGTTAGGAAATTTGTTTGGAAGGGTAATAGGGAGGTACATTCAGGGAAACGGGATGGCCTAGGGAGCGGTGATAAGGGAACAGGGAACTGGGAATCAAGTAAGGATGACATAAAATTGTTAGTGCTGAACTGTAGAAGTATTGTAAAGAAAGGAATAGAATTAAGTAATTTAATAGATATATATTTACCAGATATTGTAATAGGAGTTGAATCATGGCTGAGAAATGATATAATGGATGCAGAAATTTTCTCACGGCACTGGAGTGTGTATCGTAGAGATAGGATAGGAAAGGTGGGAGGGGGAGTTTTCATTCTGGTGAAAGAAGAATTTGTAAGCTACGAAAAAGTTAAAGATGAGACACATGAAATTCTAGGTGTAAGGCTCATTTCTAAAGATAATAGGCAACTTGATATATTTGGAGTGTACAGATCGGGAAAGGGTAGCACTGTTGCGGATTCGGAATTATTTGATAGGATAGTCAGCTATGTGGGAAACGACATGGAAAGAAATGTGATTGTAGCGGGAGATCTGAATTTGCCAGATGTAAATTGGGAAGGAAATGGGAACGACAGGAAGCATGACCAACAAATGGCAAATAAATTAATATGGGAAGGACAGCTGATTCAGAAAGTGATGGAACCAACCAGAGGGAAAAATATCCTGGATGTGGTGCTGATAAAACCAAATGAGCTCTATAGGGAAACTGAAGTAATAGATGGTATTAGTGATCATGAAGCTGTTTTTGTGGTAGTTAAAAATAAATGCGATAGAAAGGAAGGTCTTA
Source organism: Anabrus simplex (assembly GCF_040414725.1). Lineage (NCBI taxonomy): Eukaryota > Metazoa > Arthropoda > Insecta > Orthoptera > Tettigoniidae > Anabrus > Anabrus simplex. Next base: position 1,411,275,595 of record NC_090265.1, read on the forward strand.
AAAGTAGGACTGTTAGGCAGTACCATATGGCTGATAAAGCAGGTATGAGGCAGTTTCTAAAAAGTAACTATGATCGGTGGAAAATGGTAAATAAAAATGTAAACAGACTCTGGGATGGGTTTAAAGAAATTGTTGAGGAATGCGAAAACAGGTTTGTACCTTTAAGGGTGGTAAGGAATGGTAAAGACCCACCTTATTATAATAGAGAAATAAAGAGACTAAGAAGGAGGTGCAGACTGGAAAGAAATAGAGTTAGAAATGGCTGTGGAAGTAAGGAGAAATTGAAGGAACTTACTAGAAAATTGAATCTAGCAAAGAAGGCAGCTAAGGATAACATGATGGCAAGCATAATTGGCAGTCATACAAATTTTAGTGAAAAATGGAAGGGTATGTATAGGTATTTTAAGGCAGAAACAGGTTCCAAGAAGGACATTCCAGGAATAATTAATGAACAAGGGGAGTGTGTATGTGAGGATCTTCAAAAGGCAGAAGTATTCAGTCAGCAGTATGTAAAGATTGTTGGTTACAAGGATAATGTCGAGATAGAGGAAGAGACTAAGGCCAAAGAAGTAATACAATTTACATATGATAACAATGACATTTACAATAAGATACAAAAGTTGAAAACTAGAAAAGCGGCTGGAATTGATCAGATTTCTGGGAATATACTAAAGACAATGGGTTGGAATGTAGTACCATATCTGAAGTACTTATTTGATTATTGTTTGGTCGAAGGAGCTATACCAGATGAATGGAGAGTTGCTATAGTAGCCCCTGTGTATAAAGGAAAGGGTGATAGACATAAAGCTGAAAATTATAGGCCAGTAAGTTTGACATGCATTGTATGTAAGCCTTGGGAAGGCATTCTTTCTGATTATATTAGACATGTTTGTGAAATTAATAACTGGTTCGATAGAAGGCAATTCGGTTTTAGGAAAGGTTATTCCACTGAAGCTCAACTTGTAGGATTCCAGCAAGATATAGCAGATATCTTGGATTCTGGAGGTCAAATGGACTGTATCGCGATTGACATGTCTAAAGCATTTGATAGGGTGGATCATGGGAGACTACTGGCAAAAATGAGTGCAATTGGACTAGACAAAAGAGTGACTGAATGGGTTGCTATATTTCTAGAAAATAGATCTCAGAGAGTTAGAGTAGGTGAAGCTTTGTCTGACCCTGTAATAGTTGAGAGGGGAGTTCCTCAGGGCAGTGTTATCGGACCTTTATGTTTTCTTATATATATAAATGATATGAGTAAAGGAGTGGAATCGGAGGTAAGGCTTTTTGCGGATGATGTTATTCTCTATAGAGTGATAAATAAGTTACAAGATTGTCAGCAACTGCAACGTGACCTCGAAAATATTGTGAGATGGACAGCAGGCAATGGTATGTTGATAAACGGGGCTAAAAGTCAGGTTGTGAGTTTCACAAATAGGAAAAGTCCTCTCAGTTTTAATTACTGCGTTGATGGGGTGAAAGTTCCTTTTGGGGATCATTGTAAGTATCTAGGTGTTAATATAAGGAAAGATCTTCACTGGGGTAATCACATAAATGGGATTGTAAATAAAGGGTACCGATCTCTACACATGGTTATGAGGGTGTTTAGGGGTTGTAGTAAGGATGTAAAGGAGAGTGCATATAAGTCTCTGGTAAGACCTCAACTAGAGTATGGTTCCAGTGTATGGGACCCTCACCAGGATTACCTGATTCAAGAACTGGAAAAAATCCAAAGAAAAGCAGCTCGATTTGTTCTGGGTGATTTCCGACAAAAGAGTAGCGTTACAAAAATGTTGCAATGTTTGGGTTGGGAAGAATTGAGAGAAAGAAGAACAGCTGCTCGACTAAGTGGTATGTTCCGAGCTGTCAGCGGAGAGATGGCGTGGAATGACATTAGTAGACGAATACGTTTGAATGGCGTTTATAAAAGTAGGAAAGATCACGATATGAAGATAAAGTTGGAATTCAAGAGGACAAACTGGGGCAAATATTCTTTTATAGGAAGGGGAGTTAGGGATTGGAATAACTTACCAAGGGAGATGTTCAATAAATTTCCAATTTCTTTGAAATTATTTCGGAAAAGGCTAGGAAAGCAACAGATAGGGAATCTGCCACCTGGGCGACTGCCCTAAATGCAGATCAGTATTGATTTGATTTTGATTGACACACAACATTACTCGTCATGAAGACGAAGCAATTTTTTTTCTGTTCTGGTTCATGGCAATCCCAGTACGCCTAGCGGACTAGTGCGCAACGTTTATACTCCATTTCCATTTGTCAATTCTGTCAAAGACTTTTCAATTCTCTGATCGAATAATACATGTTCTAATTCACTTTCAAGACTTTTGAAATCTTCTCGAGTATTGAAAGCGAGTTGATAAGCAAAGTTGTGAAGTATTGGAAATTCTCGTAAAGTCTTGAATTTGGCAATAATTTGATCGTGTACAAACGGGCTTTACACTCCAATACTGGAACATTTTTACAGCGCTAGATTCAGCTAAGGGAACCTTAGTCGCCAAGAATAAAATCTGTTAGATCTAGACACTGCAGCATGAATACTACCCGGCCTCCTCAGCCCTCATAAATTAACATAGTACTCATTTCCGCTGAAGGATGAGTGAATCCTGGAGCATATACGTCACCAGAATTATATACCTCTTCTAAAGATTTCTTGACTTTCTGACAGAGACAAAAACCCTATCCTTCTAAGTAGAACGAGCAGACATTTAACACTTCAACTAGGCAGTCCTGAAGTGTTATTCATAAGGACTTCTTATTTTCTCCTGTTAGTAGTAAGTTAGCATATATCAGTATGGGAGAATGTACCGAGAGCTAATACATGTAGCCATATCTAGCCATCATCACTTCAAAGTGAGTCAGCAAGCAGCCTCAACATAACCCCACTTCCCTAATACTCACAGAAGTCAGTAACCTCAGTCCTCCCTTTTGTATCACAGCCATATATTAAGGTTGCGCATCAGTTAAGTTACGAATAATAAAGATTCTCTAATTTCGGTAACTAGCGCGCTCACATATGGTACAGAGACCACCTTACTGCACTATACTCGAGAAAAATCGCAAGACAACGAACAAACTTTCTCCATTGAAAATTTCGCCCCTCCTCCCTATACTTATTGTAAGAGTTAACTGAACATGCTAGGCATTACCGACAAGTTCTTGAATCCAACGGGAAGTGTAGAACCTTTCTAATGTATATGAGTTCCAGAAATATTGGGGGCAGTACAAACACCCAGTCCGCGAGTCAGAAGAGTTAACCAGAAGTATTTAAAATCTCCTACCAAGCCGGAAACCCTACCCCCAACTACCTATCCATAGAAGGGCTAGGAGTGGGAAGGAAGCGGCCGTAGCTTCAATTAATGTACATACCGAGTATTTGCCTTGTTTGAAAATGGAAACCCACGGAAAACCATCTCCAGGGTTACCGACAGTGGGGTTCGAACCCACTACCTCCTGAATGCAAGCTCACAACTGCGTGCCCCTAACTGCACGGATAACTCGCTCGGTAGGGAAAGGTTAGACAGTAAGAGTAAGATATCAATAAAAATGTAAAAGCATAAAAGTAATTAATGCCAGACTCAGCTAGATGTTCTACTGTATGAAATGATCGATAACCAGGTCGAGTTACAGTAATAGCCTTCTAGCGCATTAGCCCCATGCGCCAGTGTTGGTCCTCACAAGACCAATGTATAGCGCATATCTTGCACAGTAATCTTCCTCCTTCTGCTAGTCATCCTCATGATCATCGCCATAAAAATAAGAAATAATAGGTGACTATGGACAGTTATACATGATAAATACAAAAATATGCTTACTGTGTACTCTCATGTACATAAAAAACAGCACACCTTGAAATACTAGAAATAGGAAGTTCATACTCACCTCTTCATTAGTACGTTCCGTCGAAACGATTAACACATTTCAGTCACCTAGTTTCAGCATGTGTCCTGTTGCCTGGTAGGCACCGGGTCCTTCATGGGCACTGATGACTTGCTCCGTGCGGGATGGTATCGACGCGTATAATGCACGAATGGCGTATTAGGGTATAGCCTTCCATGCTGCATTCATTCTGTTGATATATAATTTTGTCGAAAAGAAAGAAATTATTGTTGATGACCAGGTTTAGAAGCTGAATGAAATCTTGTATTTCTAATTTGCTAAGAGAACTATATTTACTTACATTATTTTCAATGATTTTTGGAAGTTTAGAAATTGGTATGCTCGGGTACATATTTTCTATATCAAAGGAGTGGAGGGAGTGGTTAGGTTGTAGGTTTAATACCTTTAATTTCTCAATCAGTTCAGTAGTGTTTTTAATGGATTTGTTGGAGAGAAAGTGATAATTTTTTTTGTTAGAAAATTTTGAATGAATTGGGATGCTTTGTAGAGTGGACTGGGTCTGTAGTTGATAATGGGTCGGATAGGAATATTAGGTTTGTGAATTTTCGGAAGGGCTTTAACTGTAGGAAGGCCTGGATTCATGGTTATCAGTTTAGATTTTTCATGGACTGGCGATGGGATCACCTTCATCAGGAATTTTGGCTAATATTTATTTAGATAACTTAGAACATACAAAAATCAATAATAACTTTCCAAATATTCTCATGTGGGCTTGATATGTGGACGACACATTCGTCATTATGGATGAATCAATCAAGAACGCGGAATCCACTCTTCAAGACTTGAATAATATTGACCCATACATTAAATTCACACTAGAGTCAGAAACCAATAAAGCAATCAATTTTCTAGATATAACCATTATTAGAAATACATCTGGCCTGTCTTACATAATATACAGGAAACCTACACAAACTGCTAACACTATACACAAAGATTCCATACATCCCATAATGCACAAACGTGCAGCATACAATAGCATGGTATATCGAGCCTTCGCCATACCCATGGCAAAGAAAGATCTTAATAATGAACTTAATACCATAAGGGCAATTGCTAAGTTCAATGGGTACCACAGGCAGTTTATAGAACAAATAATAAACAAATATAGGTACCGGCCTAAAACCCAACTCATAAAAGAAAAAGAAAAAACTCACATTTCAACCACCTTCACTTATAATAATGACGTCCAAAAAATCACCAAACTTTTCCGAAAACACAACGTAAGAATTTTATTCAAAACTAACAATAGAACCTCCGAAATTTTACACAACTCTGCATCAATCAATACCCCCAGTATCTACTCCAAATCTGGAATATATAGACTAAAATGCAATGAATGCATCAGCTTCTATATAGGTCAAACAGGGCGCAACTTTATGAATAGATATTCGGAACACGTCAACGCGATGAGACACAATAAGTTCTCCGCCATGGGTGTACATATGCACGACTCTAATCACAAATTTACCGACAATGAACAAGATATGGAAGTTCTTCAAATAGTAAACAAGGGACCCACAATGAATATCATTGAAAGTTGTTACATCAACTGCGACCAATATTTTAACCCCAATTATAATTTAAATGAGATTTACGAGAAACCCAATATCCTTTTTGATTTCTTAATCGATTGGCTTAAAAATACCAAACTATCGAAAAACAGTTCGATTTTCCAAGTAATCCGGAATACACACTCCCGTCAATTACCCCCACTACCCCATCCTTCCGCCCCGCCTTAGTTCCATTCCCCCGCAAGTGCTTCGCCTCCTTCCTTCCCCTTGCCTTGCCCTAGCCTCCTTTACCGCTGCTCACACACTTCGTCCGGCTCCGTCTGTGTAACAACACGTTCACATGCTGCTCAAGGTGAGTCAATCATCATTTAACGATTCTAATGTTTCTAGTAACTTCCATACATTGCTTCCAACATCTAACTTAGCTATTTTCTCCTTCAGGTTCAAATTGAAGTGGGAATTCATCTCTAAATACATCACGATCTTACATGATCAAAGTAAACTTCCCTGGAACCACCTAATATCTAAAGGAACAAATGTCATTCACATAGACAGCATACAACTGTAAAAATTCACTTATCCCGGATGCACACAGACTGAATTATGTAACGAAAGCCGGAATTTTAAGAATTTTATATCACACCAATTGTATCATAATTTTATCGTATTTCATGTATCACCACATTAATTGTATGTTATTTTATAATGTGTTAAAATGTGTTTTAGATGTTTTAGGAATATATATCTTGCTTTAATTTGTACTCAAGGCTGATGATGGCACATAGATGCCGAAACTAGTACCATTTGACTATTTGACATGTGATTAAATCACAATAAAACGTCATTGTATTGAATAGGTGGACCTTGAAAGAATTTAATTTTGTTGTACACACACATAATGAATGCGCATATTACACATCTACCGACGAGGTCTACGTATACCGGAGAAACACAGTCTCTAAAAACGACCAATAGTAGTGTCGAATAAATAATTTTCGGGACTACTGGAGCGATTTCGAACAAACATCTTTCACGTATGTCTTACTGTTACGAGATAAACCGCGTGGGGTTATGACAACTTTCGCACCCCTAGAGGTAGGCGTTAGAGGGGATGAAATATAAAAGTAATCTAAAGTAGTGAAAAATGAAATGGCGTATGGCTTGTAGTGCCGGGAGTGTCCGAGGACAAGTTCGGCTCGCCAGATGCAGGTCTTTTGATTTGACGCCCCTAGGCGACCTGTGCGTCATTATGATAATGAAGACGACACATACACCCAGCCCCCATGTCAGCGAAATTAACCAATTAAGGTTAAAATTCCCGACCCTGCCGGGAATCGAACACGGGGTCCCTGTGGCCAAAGGCCAGCACGTTAACTATTTAGACATGGAGCCTGACATCTAAAATAGTGTCACATCCATAGTTTTGGGGCTCGCTGAAATGAATACTGGCACTCAGGATGTCGTTTAATTCGAAGTTGGGTCCCAATTGTCAGGGGAGTGAGAAGGGGTGAAGAAAAGAACATTTCAAATGGTACGAGCTTATGGATGTTTCTGTGTGTGTTCCAGCATAGCTGTCAACTAAACTTGGTACAAATTTTACTACTATCTGGAAAAATACTGTGGGGCAACACACTCCCAGAAGCCGTAGGGAAGGGGCGAATTATAATTATAACTAAAAACGACCTATATTAGTGGTGAATTCATACTTTTCGGTTCTACGTGAGTGATTTCAACCAAACTTGGTACACTTATGACTTGCTACCAGGAGACAAACTACGGGGAGGTAAGACAACCATAGTCCCCGTAGGGGCGGGGGTGGGATGGGATGAGATGTAAAAATAATCGAAGATTGCATCAAATATATTCTTTCTAGGGTCACTGAGATTGTTAGTGACACATCGGATTTTCTTGATGTTCAAATTCAGTCTCCTTGCGCATAGGGGATGAGAAAAGTTGAGAAAGTAAATGTTCAGAATTACCGAGATAATGGTCGTATGTGTGTATGATCCAGCATAGCTCTCAATCAAAATTAATACAATATGGCTTACTATCTGGAAAAAATACTGTGTGGTTATGAGACCCCTAGCCCCCTAGTGTAAGGGTGAAATGTTAAGCTAATTGAAAACGAACGATCTATCTATCGAATCCACAGTTTTAGGGGTCGCTCAGATGAACTGTGACACTCTGGATGCCATTTAATTCAAAGTTCACCTCCAATCGTAATGGGGGTCGGTAGGGTTGAAAAAGAATGTCCAATATGACCGAAATTCTGGACGTGTGTGTGTGTATGTACTAGCATACCTCTCAACCGTACTTGGTATATATATCAGGCACTATCTGGAAAACTTGCTATGGAGGTAAGATAACCGTGGCCCCTTTAGGGGTGGGGGTGAATTATAAAAATTACAGAAAGAGGGATGAAATATAAAAATAGTAGTAAACGACAAATATTAATGTACAGTCCAAATTTTGTGGTGTCACTGAGATGAATAATAACACTCCGTATGTGATTTAAATCCAAGTTCAGCCCTCGTGGGCATAGGGATGAATAGGGGAGAAAGGGAAAATGTCCAAAATGACCGAAGTTTCATAGGCCTCAGCTGATTCCTTCCACCTCCTTCCATTTCATCTTCATTCGTTCCTCAACTGAGGATGGCGTTAGGAAGAACATTCGGCCGTAAGAACATACCATAAAATACCACCTCTCTTCATTACTGGCCCCGTACCAGGAAGCGCTGCCTGGCTGAAGCTAATTGATCGATCGTCCGCCATGTTTTCAGTGGTCACATAAACAGCAGGGCATGGCTCTCGAATGACGAAAAAATGTTGTAAGTATGCATTATAGAATCACTGGTGCAAAATTAAAGACCGTTAGCCGAAAGCTTGGAGCATTAAAAATCACAGAGTGCGAATAGCGCCACTTCATCCCTGTAGCGGTGTAAAGCCAACAGCACGATCAGTTGATTGTGGGATAGTTCGTCATGTAGTGACATACGAACAGGCCATGAAAACAGATGTAAGTGTGTTTCTTTCAACATAGCCCTTATACAAAATTGGTACACATCTGACTAAGGCTTCGGCCACAGTGCAGGCGGCGAGCGGAGCGTTGCCGCAATCGAAAAGTTGAAGAGTGGGGAGGAGAGAGCGTCTGTGTGGACATCTAGCGAGAGTCAGTAAGCGGCGCGGTGTCTCCCCTGCACGAGGTTATTAGATAATGGCAGTTTCAAAGGTTTCTCGTTTTTCTCTGCTTTTAGAATTTTTTTTATATAAACTGAAGAATTCGACGCAGGACTAGGAGAGAATTTTGTAGTAATCATCCAGTAAGTAATTAAATAACGTGAAATGCATAGGGAATTTCATCATTTACATGGAGAACTGAATTGATTTCCTGCTAAGATTTTTTCAAATATATTTCTATGTCCATTCAAATTTTTAACTTCTTTCTAACACTTAAGGCGCGACTGCAGAAGCAAGTCACCAACTCCCAGAGACCCATAAAAGTCACATGTAATAACGAACACAAGTTTTCATATCGGCAATATATTACACAGGATAATAATATTAATTAAACAATAATAATAGGGCGTACAATAATAATAATAGACTAATAATAATAATAATAATAATAATAATAATAATAATAATAATAATAATAATAATAATAATCATAATAATAATAATAATAATATGATGCATTAAAGACAATATTGTTTATGTCCATAACCGTGATCGATTTTTAACTGAATTTATCTCGTATATTTAAGATCGTTCCAATCTCTTTCCAGGCTTCCCTTGTCACAGTTAGGTTTTCGAAGTTGTTCTCTCTGTCGTTCCATAGGAAAGTTCAGGTTTTAACTTCAGAAATTAGCACTTTCTTCTCCTCTCTTGTTAATTCACTAACAGTCATTGCGAGCGGCGCAGCTGAAATCTCACAGGAGTGAGCGGCTGGCGGCAGGCAGCGTTGTCCTTGAGCCAACTTCCCCTCAAAGATGACGCGCCGCTGGCACTATGGCCACATGCATTTGCTAACACAGGCTTGAGTCTCATCTTTGCCGCCACAGAACGCAGCGCTCCGCTCGCCGCCTGCACTGTGGCCGAAGCCTTACTATCTGGAATACTTACTATCGGGGTAAGATATAATATTTAAAAAAATCTTATTTGCTTCACTTCCCCCTAATTACTTTTACGGTTTTAGGAGATGCCGAGGTGCCGGAATTTTGTGCCGTAGGAGTTCTTTTACGTGCCAGTAAATCTACCGACATGAAGCTGACGTACTTGAGCACCTTCGAACACCACCGGACTGAGTCAGGATCGAACCTGCCAGAAGGCCAGCGCCTGAACCGTCTGAGCCACTCAGCCCGGAGGGTAAGACATCCCTACCACCCACCACAATAGAAAACAACTTATATTATTGTCTATTTCATAGATTTTGGGTTGCTCAGGTGAATAGTGGCATTTCGGATGCCGTTTAAGTCCATGTTCATCCCTCTTCGGCATAGGGCTGATAAGAGGTGAAAACGTATGTGCAAAATTACTGAGATTATGGATGTGATCTGTGTATGTTCCAAAACAGATATCAACCGAACTTCCTACATGTATGACATAATATGTGAAAAAAATACTCTCGGGTTATGGCACCCCCCAGTACCCCAGAGTAGGTGTTGACATGAAGGATTATGGAAAACGACGGGTGTGGAAAGAGGTGAAGTATAATAATGAAAGACGACAAATATTAATGTTGGTTACATAGGTTTTGGGGATAACTGAGATGAATAGTGCCAATACAGTTGCCGTGTAAATCCACGTTCACTCCCCATCGCATGGGAGTTTAGCGGGGTGAAAGGGAAAAATCTCCAAAATTACTGAGATTACGGATGATGTGTGTATGTTCCAGTATAGCTCTCAACTAAACTTGGTACACATATGACTTACTGTAAATACTGTGGGGTAAAACACTCCTAGCATTCCTAAAGCAGGGGTGATATATAAAAATACTCGAAAACGACTGATATTAACTCGAATCCATTGTTTACGAGATCGCTGAGTTGATCTGTGACACACTGGGTGCTACTTAAGTCATACTTCTGCCGCAATCAGAATAGAGGTTGAGAAGGGGTGAAAGTATAAATGAGCTTATGGATGTATGTGGGTATGTTCCAGAATAGCTTTCAACGACACTTGTTACACACATGACTTACTCTCTGCAAAAGAATACTATGGAGATGAAACATCCCAACTCCGATAGTGCCGGGGAATGGGAGGTGATGGCACGTAAAAACAATGTAAAATAACCGTTGTTAATGTCGAAATCATTGTTTATGAATTTTGTCGCTCTGGATACCGTTTAAGTTCAAGTCCAGCCTCCAAGGGGACGAGGTCTGAGATGCGGTTAAGAGTAAATAGTCTAAAATGATCGAGATTAGTGCTGAATCCACCGCTTTCGGGGCCGTTAAGCTGATCGATTACAGTCTCAAAGACAGTTGGAGTTGTCTACAACGTATCTGCAGCGCTACGGATAAATACATATACTTATCACTTATTTTTTTCGAAAGGATCAAATACTACCCAGTCGATTGGAGCTTCCACAAGGACAAGGTTTTACTCGAAAGTGAAATCATCTAAAACATGAAATCAAACACATCTATATACCTAAAACTACATAATACTGTAGATCGTAAAATATCAGTCAATATTTCAAACAAGAATTCTACAGTAATTCACTTCACGCACAGCTAAGTAGTAATACAAATCTCAGAGGTAAATATTCAAAACCAGCCGGGCAACGCCGGGAACTGAAGCTAGTAATTAACATACATACATTATCATTTTAGACCATTATGCCTTTCAACGTTCAGTCTGCAAGCCTCTGTGAATGTACTAAACGTACCCACAAACCTCTATTTGCAACTAGTGCTGTGGCCTCATTTAGTTCTGTATCTCTTACCTTCAAATCGTTAGAAACCGAGTCTAACCATCGTCGTCGTGGTCTCCCTCTACTTCTCTTACCCTCCATAACACAGTCCATTATTCTCCTGCGTAACCTGTCCTCCTCCATTCGCCTCACACGACCCAACCACCGAAGCCGGATTAATTAATAAAAAGTAAAATACTTAAAAAATGACTAATGAAAATACTGCTAGAGATCTTGGTTTACAAGTTGTAACACCTTGAGTATTAATATTATATGAACGCATAGTAGTTCGGTAGTAGCCATCTTGTGCATTAGCCCCTGCTCACCTTACATTTTTCTCACTACTACCGTTACTACTAACAATAGTGACGAAGCAAGCTGCCCGCGCTGTCCGTGTTACCTACCACTGAGGTTAATGTATATGTAGAAAATGGTCGGTTCCAATCACACTTTTGGCACTTGTGAAGATAGTTTTCCGTGGATTCCTATTTTTAGACTTACAAATACCACGGATGTACATTAATCATGAGTGGAAGTGATATCTCATCTGGTTTACTGGCATCGATATTGAGATCTTTACACTGGGATGTTAAGTGATAATAATATTTCAGAAAATTTGAAAAATGTCCTAATTGTATCCCTTTCCCAGAATTCTCTCACCATAAAATTAAACGACATGAAACCACTAGTAAAAACACAGTTTCCAAAGACATTTTTATATATTTGAGAAAAAAATACCTATCCTTATTTCGCTAAATAAGTTATGATATACACTGCGCCTTTTCTTCCTCCTGAGGATCGAGGCGATAGAATACAATCACTGTAATCCCCTGCCTGTTCTAAGAGGCGACAGAAAAAATGCCCAAAGGATCTCCAATTTGGATTGTGCGTAGATGACCATGGTTTCCATAGATGAGCCTGGCATTGCCACCACTTACTTGTACCAGGTTTCTAAGTTTCAGCTTTCTTATCTGACCTCACTTGGAGAATTCTTTTCGGACCTCGATGGTATTAGGTTTGCGAGTCCAAAGGAGTCGGTCATTTCCACGCCCTTTGAGACTGTTTTTGTGCTATACCTTCAGTAATCGAAGTGTATTCCTCCTGATTATCGTTCATGGAGGATGGTTGTCAGATTGCATTTCTGCTTGAAACATTAATCACCACCTCCACCGTACCATTTCCAATATCGATTTATTGAATGAACATCAATTGATACCACAACTGGCTGGTTTTACAGGCTGTATTCTGCGTCGTTTGTGTCTGCAACTCAGCGCCGGCGCCGTGCGGAGCATACAGTCGGTTCTGTTTGTCTGAAAGAACGGAGCCTGTTTTAGTCTGCTTTCTTAGTGTACGTACCCGAAGTTAATAAACTCAGTGGAAGAAACTTCCGGCTTCGATGGTAGGGACATATAATGCGAATGGAAGACGATAGGTTACCTAGGAGGATGAAATAAATAGAGAGAGACTAGGACGACGATTGTTAGACTCAGTTTCTGACGATTTAAAGATAGGAGGTATAGAACTGAGCGAGACCACAGAACTGGTTAAAAAGAGAGGATTTTAGCATCAATTAGTAAATTCACAGATGTTTTCAGACTCAAAAATGAAAGACAAAACAGTCTACAAAAAATGAATGTATATTATTATTAAATTATTTATTTATTTCAGTCGTCTTCGATGGAATGTCAGAAATTTGTTTCATTGAATATCCTGGTTCGTTATCTATACTAATAATATAATGAAGAACGAGTGCGAATTTTGTGCGTTTGTGTATATACTGGAGGGTAATCTCAGCAACTACTGGACCAATTCTATATATTATTTCACTAATAGAAAGATAGATTATCCCTGAGTGCTATAGGCTGTATTTTATATCGATAAATGTAAATTTTCAAAGACTCCGAATGGCGTTTATGGGGTACGGCAGAAAAAATATATTCACTGATACATTAATCAGGAAAGCTCCACAACCATTAAACCCTAAGACTTGAAATTTGGAAAGAATATTACTTTTCCAATTATAGATTTCCTAGGAACACGTTTCTGGAAATCGACCTCCAAGGGTTAGGGGAGGGGATTAAACCTCGAAACCTAGGAAAAGAGACCGAGTGTGGGTATGAAATGAAGGAGTTTCATATGTGTATTAAAATATTAATTTGTAACTTGAGCAGAATACAGAATCGGTACGGGGGTTAGCGTGACAGGGGTTCTGAGAGGCAGAATTTGTCTGAGGGGTGGTTAAAAATTGAAACCTACGAAAACCGGCAGAGTGGGGTATCAAATGAATGAAAGAACTTAATTTTTACATTATACAATTAAAATGGAACTCGAGCAGAATCGGTCGGGTGGTTAGCGAGACAGGAGTGCGATAGGATGGAGGTTAAGGGTAGAAATGGAAACCTACGAAATGCGGCCGGGTGGGGTATCATATGAAAGGGATTAATGGATTAATCTGTACATTACAAAAGTAAGTTCGGATATTGGTAGAGAGTCATTGAATACATTTAATTGCAAAATGTACAATAATACAAAATGATATTATAATGAGAGAGTGCGAATATTGTGAGTTTGTTTATATGTGAAGGGTATTACTGATCCGGATACAAAATTATTTCACTAATAGAAATATATATTATCTCAAGTGTCAACAACATCTCCATTGGTAGGGATGCTCATGAAATAGCAAGAAAGAGCTGACGCGGCCAGCAGCGAAGACATACGCAGCGCTGTAGTGTCGCTGAGTAAACACGCAGATGGTTGGCACTTGAACTGCTCCTGATTTACGAACCTCTCCGTCAACAGAAAGAAGAGAACAGTAGTGCATCGAAAATACATACCGGGAGAGAATAATTTTAAGACTTGCAAAGTTTAGTCATCAAGACCTATTTAGTAGTTGATACCTACCTACTTGTTTTTAATAACTAAGTGCCTACCTTACGCACGCACGTCGGAAATTGTCTCGAAACGAAATCAAGCATACCAAAAGAAAATCTAACCTTTCTAGGAAAACCTCGAAGGCTAAGTGTGAAGAAAATAGACATTTTGAAAGAAGTCAATAGGAGAGACACATTCATTTGTCTTAAATGTCAACAGCATCTTCATTAAGAATATCTACGCAATCAACTTCGCAAAGTTCAGAGAGACTTGCAGACAAGAGTGAACGTATGAGAGCATCCCGAATTCTAGGATCTACACTGACTGACAGAGCAAATGCAACACCAAGGAGGAGTGGTTCGAAAGGGATGAAAGTTGGGGAAAATACAGAGACGGCACGGACGAATAATTGATGTTTATTTCAAACCGATATGCAGGTTACACAATGCGCACGGCATCGACTCAGTAGGATGTAGGACCACCGCGAGCGGCGATGTACGCAGAAACACGTCGAGGTACAGAGTCAATAAGAGTGCGGATGGTGTCCTGAGGGATGGTTCTCCATTCTCTGTCAACCATTTGCCACAGTTGGTCGTCCGTACGAGGCTGGGGCAGAGTTTGCAAACGGCGTCCAATGAGATCCCACACGCGTTCGATTGGTGAGAGATCCGGAGAGTACGCTGGCCACGGAAGCATCTGTACACCTCGTAGAGCCTGTTGGGAGATGCGAGCAGTGTGTGGGCGGGCATTATCCTGCTGAAACAGAGCATTGGGCAGCCCCTGAAGGTACGGGAGTGCCACCGGCCGCAGCACATGCTGCACGTAGCGGTGGGCATTTAACGTGCCTTGAATACGCACTAGAGGTGACGTGGAATCATACGCAATAGCGCCCCAAACCATGGTGCCGCGTTGTCTAGCGGTAGGGCGCTCCACAGTTACTGCCGGATTTGACCTTTCTCCACGCCGACGCCACACTCGTCTGCGGTGACTATCACTGACAGAACAGAAGCGTGACTCATCGGAGAACACGACGTTCCGCCATTCCCTCATCCAAGTCGCTCTAGCCCGGCACCATGCCAGGCGTGCACGTCTATGCTGTGGAGTCAATGGTAGTCTTCTGAGCGGACGCCGGGAGTGCAGGCCTCCTTCAACCAATCGACGGGAAATTGTTCTGGTCGATATTGGAACAGCCAGGGTGTCTTACGCATGCTGAAGAATGGCAGTTGACGTGGCGTGCGGGGCTGCCACCGCTTGGCGGCGGATGCGCCGATCCTCGCGTGCTGACGTCACTCGGGCTGCGCCTGGACCCCTCGCACGTGCCACATGTCCCTGCGCCAACCATCTTCGCCACAGGCGCTGCACCGTGGACACATCCCTATGGGTATCGGCTGCGATTTGACGAAGCGACCAACCTGCCCTTCTCAGCCCGATCACCATACCCCTCGTAAAGTCGTCTGTCTGCTGGAAATGCCTCCGTTGACGGCGGCCTGGCATTCTTAGCTATACACGTGTCCTGTGGCACACGGCAACACGTTCTACAATGACTGTCGGCTGAGAAATCACGGTACGAAGTAGGCCATTCGCCAACGCCGTGTCCCATTTATCGTTCGCTACGTGCGCAGCACAGCGGCGCATTTCACATCATGAGCATACCTCAGTGACGTCAGTCTACCCTGCAATTGGCATAAAGTTCTGACCACTCCTTCTTGGTGTTGCATTTGCTCTGTCAGTCAGTGTATCTCTGAGCGCTCAGAGAGACTCATAACTCAAAATTTGCGTACAAGTCAACCGCGTGCCAGGGAAAGCAGTAGTCAACGTAATCAAAGCACGATTACGCAATGAACTCACATGCGTGAAGTAAGATCAATGACACAAGAGCAAGATGTTCAAGTTGCTCATGCAGTTCGGTCTGCCTTTGAATACAATCCACATAATAATTACATTGAACACAAATATATCGAAATTGGAAAAATGGCCAAAGTGTGTAAGAAATGCAAAGCCAAGAAATTGAAGGAATAACCTGAAAGACTTTAGAAAGGTACATTTAATACCGGAGATATTCCTGATCCACCGCAACTAATCAAATAAATTTTGTTGGGAAATTATCCACTTTCGATACATTTCTTAAATAACATATGACGTTAAAATACTATTTTTCAAATGATTTCCTTTGGGGCGAATGAGGTTAGGGAAGGCAGTTGCATACCTACCCTTGAAGTTCATGGGCAAATTTACCACTTAATTGGCAGTCTACTTCCTCCAGAAGGCAACAATGCGCAATGGATCATCATCATCATCCTTCCAAGTATTGACCTGTGGCCCGTGGCCATGTGGATCGTTACGGTCTTGCAATTTTCTTTACATCGCTTCATTGGACGTGTCCTGTTGGTTGGTAGCGTAGGTTCACCTTTGGTAGTCGTCCAGATTCCATCCTTCGAACGAGACTTTTCCAGTTTTCTTGGTAATCATAGATATAATTGAATACATTTCACATTCAGGTCCTTACAAATATATTTCCTGTCTGAACAATATCAATTAACGTGCGAACACATATGGTACCTAATTTAAGTGTAGATCTAATTGCACAGTTTCAGCAATGTTTACACCAACATAACAGTTACATTCAATCCATTAAGTACAACTTGAACAATAATAATGCTACTACTACTAATGAAGTTAATGTTCTTTACGTGAATGAAAACAAAGGGCCAAGAAATGTAATTTTACAGGCTCGGGATGGGCAATTACGAAGGGTTTCAAAATTTCATAGATCCTACGACAAAGAGGTGAGGATGGTTATTGTCTGAACATACCACAAGCAAATTAAGAATGCAATCGGACTGTCATATACATGCAGTTTTATGATTATATGCTTACAATTAGTGCAGACAGCATGAATTTACGAAATCTATGTAGCCAATGTTGTGTCGAAATAATGGATACGATGATTACTGAAAGGCTTGATTTTATCCGCAGAAATCAAACTAAACTTAGAGTTGAAAGCTACATAATCTAAGAGATGCTTTAAATCAAGATCAGAACGGCAATGCACAAAATATTGGTCAACACAAAATATTGCCCTCAACATGCACAGGTTCTCCCAGATACATGCACGAAAAGATGAAAAATGAAATGACATATGTCCGAAACTTTGGCAGATCTGATTTGTTTGTAGCATTCACATGTAATCCTGAATGGCCTGAAATTAAACGGGAATCATTCCCCGAGCAAATAACCTACTACAGGCGTGATATTGTGGCACGTGTGTTACATTTAGAGGTAAAAATAGGATGAAGATCTTAACGAAAAATACCATGTTGGATACCACAAAAGCTTACACATTTGGCATTGAATGGCAGAAGGGTGGATTACCTTACTTGCATATTGTTAAGGCTTGAAACCAAAATAAAACTTGACGAGGTTGATAACATAATACCCGCCGAGCTTCCAGATTGCCAACGGGATTCCTTATTATATGATATTGTGGTTAAAATCATGATCCATGGCCCATGTGGGGAACACAATATGAATTCTCCCTGCATGGCCAATGGAATTTGCAGTAAGATATACCTACGGTAACTTACAGCTGAGACGGAAACATGGGTGGATGGCCATCCAGTTTATCGTCGAAGTAGCCTTCAAGACCACACCAATACTGTTACATTGGCAGTTAGAGGAGAAGACGTCACTGTTAATAATAAATGGGCAGTTCTATATTCGCCTGTACTATTCAGAAGCTTTAATGCACACATGAATGTTGAGTATTGTCAGCACAATGTCAGTCAGTTACCGCTATTCAATGTATATGCAAAAACATTAACAATGGACCCGACCAGGCTACTGTCTCTGTTGAAAACAAACAAAATGAGATCGAAACATATTTAAATGGCCGTTATGTTAGCACATCGGAAGCTGTTTGGAAAATTCTCCAGTTTTATATTCATGAGAGTCATCCAGCAGCAGCCAATTTTGCGGTGCACCAAGAGAACGGCCAGGGGGTGTATTTCACAGAAAACAATCTCCAACAAGGAATTGAAAGTCCTCCTACAACAACACTTACGGCGTTCTTTGATTCATGTAGCACAGACGACTTCGCAAAGACTCTATTATGCCAAGAATTTCCCCAGTACTACACTTGGGCTCAAAATACTCATTTTTCGCGGAAGATAACGAGGACAAGACGTCGAAGGGCATCCCGGGATTCAGTAAGAATCCATTCTTGGTAGAATGTACAGTATCCCCTACGCAATCTCAATGCTTTAATTTAAGGATTCTTTTACAACATGTTCATTGTCCAACATCTTTCCAAAGTCTTTTGAGAGTTAGTTAATGGAGAGGTCATGCCAACCTATCAAACAGCCTGTAAAGAAGTCGGTCTTATCGAGGACGACGAATATTGGAAGTATACTCTAGGTGATGCTGTATTTTCTGATTCGGCTCCTAAACTGAGAGAATTGTTTGTGAAAATTTTGTTATTTTTATCAACCTTCAGATCCCATTGATTTATGGCAAACATTTAAAAAAAGATCTCCGTGAAGACGTATTGCAGATCGCGTCAGCAGAATAAGATGACGGTATGCCATTAATCACAAATCAATGTCTAATTCAAATTGAAGACGAAATTCATCTAAAGTGAAAAGTCATTAGGAGACTTCTGGACTGCCGTCACCGCAGAGAATCAACGAAATCTATTCTGTAAGGACAACATCGGTATATGGTTGCAACCAACTGAATCACGTAATCACGTAATTGTTATTTATCGATGCACCCAGTGGAACCGGAAAAACCTACTTAATAAAATTAATACTGGCCAAAATTCGCCACCAGGGGAACTGGCTCTTGAGGTAGCGTCTTCCGGAATTGCGGCGACTTTACTTAGTGGTGGAAAACTGGTCATTTCACATTTCTGCTGCCTTTGAATGCCTCCCTCCAGAAAGAATCAGTATGTTCCATATGAAAATATTGGCCGTTGGGCAAACTTCCTCAAGAGGTCTGTCTCATAAAGTGGGCGAATGCGCGATGAACCACCGCTCACACATAGAAGAGGTAGGCAGAACACTAAAAGATCTAAGAATTTCAGACAAAATTATGGGAGGCGTCACATTTGTGTTTGCCGGTGACTTTCGTCAAACTCTTCCTGCGGTGCCTGGAGGAACGCGTGCAGATATACAGTACTTAAAGCCTGCTTAAAGTCGTCTCCTTCATGGAGCACTGTACAATTAATCACCTTAGAAACAAACATGATAGCCCACTTAGGAGGTGGTGATACGTATTTCTCGAGTCTTCTTTTACAAGTAGGTGACGGAGGAATGCTTCAACAAGATGAACTTATCAAATTAGACGAGTTAGAAATGCCTGTCTTAACTGTGAATGATCTAATTTGAAAGGTTGAGAATCTATGTCAGAAAGATTACACGTGGATATGCAAGAGGGCGATAGTTTCGCCAAGAAATTCTCCTGTTGATCATATCAATGAACAGATATTAGAAATAATACCAGGTGGTGACAAATATATAGTCCATTGATACCGTATTAGATACAGAGGAAGCTGTGGACTATCCATAGGAATTCCTTAATTCCCGTAACCTGCAAAGACTTCCAAAGACTTCCCCCTCATACCCTACAAATTAAAGCCGGTGTCCCAATAATTTTATTGTGAAACCTAAATCCACCTAATATGTGCAATGACACTAGACTCCGAGTGAAATCGCTACGAAATAATGTGACTAAGAGTATTATTCTTACAGCACCAGAGGCAGGTCAATAGGCTCTTATTTTCGCATTCGCATGATCCCGACAGATTTACCTTTCCAATTTAAGCGATTACAGTTTCCAATAAAACTTTTTTCTGCCATCACCATCAACAAATCCCAAGGTCAAACATACAAATATATCGGACTTGACTGAAGGGAAGATTGATTTACTCATGGACAATTATATGTTGGTCTCTTCAGGTCAGCAAATGCGGAGAATCAATTTATTTTAAAACCTCAGAAAAATGGAACAAAAAATACGGTATACCGTGAAATTTTCAAATAAATTATACCTATCTAATATCTACTTACGATAGATAATTGTTCAACCCGGGCGAAGTCACCTAATTTCGAATATTATGGTAATAAGATCAATTTATGTATCCACAAGAGGTGCAAAATTTATTAATAATCCAAACCAGTTTCATTGAACTAAACAAATGCATTAGCTTTCTGCAGAAAACTGTATGTGTTTTCTCTAACTTTACGCGTATGCAGTTTAAATTGGTCAAATATGTCAACACGTATGTCCCTAAAGAAATACCACCGATAATGTCCAATTAATTGCACGAAACCAGTTCGGTATATCAATCTACCTATATAATAAAGAAAGAGTGCGAATTTTGTGAGTTTAAATGTAAATATTACCGCTAGTCACAAAACTATTTCATCAATTTACCCACACGCACCATTATTGATTAATACATTTACTTACATCATTACGAGTTTCGCGCATTATTACCACGGGCGAAGCTGTGACGGGTGTGCTAGTTAATGATAAGCGTTTCTCCTGTGGGTGGAGGCAGTAGAACACATCTAGCGACCAGCTTGTCGTAAGAAGTGCCCGGAAAAGTCAATTCCCACGGGTGTTCTCAACTTGAAAGCGTTGGTTGGTGACGTATGATGTTTGTGAGTTGGAGAAGTGTTAAGAAAAGAGCAAATAGCCCAGAGGTCATAGCAAATTGATCCCGAATCTTAGTAATCTGACATTAGTATACTAATAATTCAGTCACGAAATAATAATAATAATAATAATAATAATAATAATAATAATAATAATAATAATAATAATAATAATAATAATAATAATAATAATAAAATCATCATCATCATAATATCCGGAACCATCCAAATTTGTGACCAGGCTCTAGAAAAAGCTGGGCAGTTCAAATACCTCGGCTCCCTCACTTGTGCAGACGGTGACACCCTTCCCGATGCCCGAGCTTGGGTCACTGGCGTCATCTGCGATCACAGAATACCCTCCTGTATGAAGGCCAAAGTCTACAAGAATGTCATGCGCCCAGTCGCACGTTATAAATATCCAATGTTGACAGTCACCGTCAAACATAAGCAATCTCTTAATGGCATGAAATGTGTATGCTCCGATAGATGCAGTGCCTCACGAGACTAGAGATTGTCTGGGCAGTTCTTGAAGTTGGGCCCATACAAGAGAAAACGCGAGGGGTTCGTATGCGTTGGTATGGTCGCATTATACTCAGTAATGAACAGTCTATGGCCAGATAAAGCCCGGTACTGTGGCTGGTCTATGAAACGCTGGCTTGATCGGTTGAAGGAGGACATGATACTTCTCAGTGTCACCCCCAGTCTTCACACAGCAGAAGTGGCGATTAACACGTAGAAAACCGGACCCTACCCCTAGGCGAGGCAATCGCAGGAGACGAGAAGATTCCATTACATAATAATTATTCTTAGTAGTGTATTTCAACTTTCCATTACTGAAACTGTGAGTCATTCTGTGCTAAATAGGCTAATGTTTGTTATTGTTTTTCTTACAATAATTCTTTTATTACCCAGGCCTTGGATTGGATAGTCATGATCTTGGTCTTCGATCCTTAGGGCGTCTGGTCCAGTTCAAAGATTTTGAACGTGAATGTTTCGTTTCCTAGGCTCTGGGACTGGGTACTTACGGAAACATCAACATTACTGCAACTCATTCATACACAGCACTACATTAGCACTCGGTTTTCTATGTACACCTCATGCCAACCAGTCTATGGCTAGAAAAAGCCCGACACTGTGGCTGACCTGCGAAACGCTGGCTTGATCGGCTGAAGGAGGACATGATACACCTCAGTGTCACCCCCAATGATGTCCTCGAACAGCTGAAGTGGTGATTAACACGTAGAAAAACAGACCCTGCACCTATTCGGGACAAACGCAGGGAAGCTTATGTTATGCCACCACTCTACCGAATACGGAATAGTACATTCATCCTATTGTCGTCTATATTCCATCTTGACCGGGCGAGTTGGCCGTGCGGTTAGAGGCGCGCGGCTGTGAGCTTGCATCCGGAAGATAGTGGATTCGAATCCCACTGTCGGCAGCTCCGAAGATGGTTTTTCATTTTCACACCAGGCATATGCTGGGGCTGTACCTTAATTAAGGTCACGGCTGCTTCCTTCCTATCCCATTGTCGCCATAAGAGCTATCTGAGTCTGTGTGACGTAAAGCCAATAGCAAAAAAGTAATAATAATCCATCTTGAAATTATTATTAGTTTTATTCCCATACTTAATATTCTGATAGTTGTTATGCTTATTTTTTAACCAGTGCATTAAACGAAGTTTATTTCCTTAAGATAATAATGATTCTTTAATATATTCACTAGTACAGACTATGTCTGGTCATAAGATCAATTTCTAGCCCCAAATACCGAGCGAGTTGACCTCGGGTATCGGGTCGCATAGCTAAGGTCTTGCCAAAGGGAAATGATGAGTTCAGATCTCACCGTCGGCAGTCCCGAAGATGACTTTCAGTGAGTTCCCATTTTTACACCAGGCAAAAGCTTAGCTGCATCTTAATTTAATACCACGGCCGCCAACTTCCAATCCTAGCTCTTTCCGATCCTTGCGTCGCCGAAAACCTTCGAAATTTTAATTCGGCGTTTAACTACTAACAATAAATAAATAAATAAATAAATAAATAAATAAATAAATAAATAAATAAATAAATAAATAAAAGATAAATTAATAAATAAATCATTGTTTTCAACTGACTGAGGTGTATTCATTGGATGCATTATAATTTTTTTTTAACATTTCCTTGAGTGTATTGAGAAGAAACAGTCCTATTTATAGATGTCTAATAACAGTTTGCATAATATTTTAATATTATATTCGTCTTATTGTCGTCTATATTCCATCTTGACAGGAGAGACATGGATTACGGTCCAATTCATATTGAGAAGTCATGAGGCCACACACGTGTCACCGATTTGTCTTCCCTTTCCAATTTAGAAGGAGTTACGCCTCCACACAACACAACGGAGGCAAATATCATTGTTACCTTGTTAATCTTGTCTGAGATATCGTGTGGCCAAAGGAAAGAAAGCAAGAAGTACGCTGAAGTATTTTGTGATCTCCAATTTGCAGAAATTTATGGTGTAAAAGCTGCCTGGGGTTTTTTATGCCACCACTCTACGGAAAAAGTACCGAGGTCACATTGTAGTCCCGATTTATAACAGCAGGGTCGTAAACATCCAGAGAGTCGCTCTGGCAGGAGAGGAAAGTTACACAAAGGATACAAGCACAAACTCTTCCATATAAGCGTTATTCACTTCCGGTTTAGCACTGCCTTCAGGATACAAATAAAATTCTCTGACTTGAACTGCAGCTGCCGGATCAGCGTAGTTATAAAATCGGCGCAGTGAAAAGAATCTCTGTTTCATCTTAAGTTGTAATAATATTATTATACGGTCTTTAAATTACAGTTAAAGAAGCGTCCGCAATATTCAAATCCGAGAAATACTTTCCAACTTACATAAACCGTGCCAGTATGCTAGTTCGTTATAATGATGATTGAACATCATTTCCACGTCATCGGTGCTCACCGTTGAAGGGGCAACAAAAACCTAAATTCGTGAATACCCCCATTAGTATCTTTCGTGTGTTTGAATAGTTAGACATAATCGAAAAAAAGGCCTCATTTTTGACTGGACTCAAATTTCCGGAAATGTTTCTGAAAATGTAATAATCGCGAGTATATTTATTATTGATGACGAAGGGATGAAACATAAAATACCGTAAATTTTTATTGTGTAAGGTTTTCGATACACCGAAGAAAGTGCTATTTCCTCTTTTAGTCACTTTACTATTCCTACGCCATCCTTTAATAATCAACTAATATGTCCGACTCGTTGGCTGAACGGTCAGCGTACTGGCATTCGGTTCAGAGGGTCTCGGGTTCGATTCCCGGCCGGGCCGGGGATTTTAACCTTAATTGGTTAATGCCAATGGCACGGGGGCTGGGTGTATGTGTTGTCTCCATCATCATTTCATCCTCATCACGACGCGCAGGTCGCCTACGGGAGCCAAATAGAAAGACTTGCACCTGGCGAGCCGAACCCGTCCTGGGATATCCCGGCACTAAAAGCCATACGACATTTCATTTTTTCATCAAGTAATATTAGCCTAGTGCACTCTCCGGATACCCCTGAACGTAAATACTGAGTTAAATGCATAGAAACACCCAGACAGACAAACGCATAGACACAATGACAAAAATTGAACTGAACTTACTTTTTTGTACTAGCAAATGTACCCGTGCTTCGCTACGGTATTCTACAGTGGATACGGATATCAAAGTAAATTACTGTACATGCAGTGAATAAGTTTCTTTAAATTGCATGTCTCTTAGCCTTATCCACAAACAGTAAGGGGAGGTTCCCATACGTGGTTTCCAATGTAAAGTGCGAGTTGCGGAATTGTGATGATAACGGCAGGCTCACTTTCCTACTGCAATTCACAATCGAGTAGGTAAGTTTTCATTATAATGGGAGACCCCATTACCTACTGCGTGGTCACAACAGATTTGGGGAGTTTTCTTTGCAATGGCACGCGCCATTTCCTACTTCCAGACAGATTACAGTTGAGGAGTTTTTACTATAATAGCTGGCACCTTCCCTACTGCCAGTCAAAATTGACTTGTGCTGTTATCGTTATCATGACAGGACCCTTTTCTTAATGACTGTCACACCGAGTTGGTGAGTTTCCGTTGTAATAGCAAGGCCACTATTCCTAATGCCAGTCACATTCTAGATGTTTATAACGGTGGGCACACTTGCCTACTCCTAAACACAATCGGTTATTGAGTTTTGAACGAAATTGCATGCTCTCTTGACTTATGGCAGTCAAATCGAGAAGGGAATTATTAATTACAATGGTAGTCCCTCCTTACTAATCCTAGTTACATAGGAGTTGGAGAAGGATCCCATTTCTTCTGCCAGTCAAAGTCGATGTGTATAATAATTATTACAATAACAGACGCCCTCCTATTGAGAGTCAGTATCGATGTAAGATATTACTTAAAATGGCAAACACACCCTTACATGGCTACAAATCGACTTCAATAAATATATATAGATCGACGATATGCGAAGTATATGCATGTTTAAAATATAGCAAACCTTCCTTTACGGATTAACTGCTGCTAAACCATACATAATATCGACAAACGGGTTTTACCTTAATAGGCCTCATTTAGCTGTCTAAATGCCTGATTTTAAGATACTTTCTCCTCTCTTATCTATTTATGGGTAAAATTGAGTTTAAAACGTCGAACTGGGTGAAATGTGGTCAAGTTTTTCTCACAGTGCACTTTTGGGTACTAATATGACAGCTACAAACATAGAATTCGGCTCACGTGTGGATACTGGGTGGGTCAATGTTCGTATAGAATTAGATGATTCTAACTTTCGGAAAACTGATTCGAACTACGATTTATACATGTACAAAGAGCAAAATGTAGGTATAATTGAGAAATAGGGACAAATCTAACATATAAGGAACAGAGATTTGACGAAACGCCATAGGAACAAAGTTGTAGATCACTCCAAAGTGAAATGAGATTGTTCCATCCGTTTTGTGATAATACTTACCGTTTAGCCGCGAAATACCTCGGAACGAATGTCTGGACGGTCATTAAAATTGCCTCAGTATTCCGAAATGTTTTGGAGGTAAAAAATGAAATATTTTTTGATCTTGAATGCCTTCCGTCGATTACAGGCTAAGACGTATAATTTTGCCAAATTTCAATATTCTAGCTCGTCTGGCAGACTGTACCTCAATCTTGATTTTGGGGAGGGATTAAAAATGAGGACTTTAACGAAACTAAAGCTAACAAATAAACAGACGGTCATTATTACACTTGAAACGGGTAACTGTACGAAAATAATCCACTGTACATAGCCTGCAAAACCAACCGTTCATGATATCTTCATTATTAATCCTCCTATCGAAAAAATGCACATGAGAATAAGGTTTCATAAATCAAGGTGGTCGATTTCCAGTCAGGTGTCCTGTATATATTGTGGGAGAGTAAAATCACCCCTCCGGTTCCCAATAAACACCCAGTCCATTCCGAGAATTTGAAATGGTATGGATCTCAAAACCTACTTTTGGACAGATGAATGCTAAATATGAAGTTTGGTTGACATATCTCCAGTAATTTTCAAGTTATAAGGAATTGGCTTTACCCGCACCCACTCTTGAATTAAGTCCGGTGGGAATTGTACCGAAAAATGGTCCGTTAATGATATCTCCCTTATTAGTCCTCGTATTGAAGTGATGCATATGAGAAAAAAAGTTTAGAAATTGATTTCCATTAAGACAGGTAGATTTTCATTGAGTTTGGCTGTGTATATTTTTGGGGGTGCAAAATTACGGTTTTGGCTTCGTATAAACCCCCAGTGAATTCGGTGATTTAGAAACAATATTGGCCTTAAAACATCCCAAGGGCAGGTGTATTCTAAATATGAAGTTTGGTAGAAATGTATCCATTACTTTTCGAGTTATAGACAAACGGACAAACAGAGAAACAAACAAAGAGACACTAAAGATAACCCCCAGTGAATTCGTTGATTTAGAAACAATACTAGCATGTGCCCGCGGCTTTGCCCGCGTTTAGTAATTCAAGCGTTAGATGTTTCTAAACTCTTTATTTAAAAGCACATTAAAGCACTATATTTATCAACTCACATCTTTTTGGCGTAAATTGCATGAAATACATTATTTTATTTTTATTTTGTTACTTTCAATGCTTAAAATACCGGATTGATGGATGGTACAAATTATATTAAATCCATGTAAAAGACCATGTTATATAATAAAAAATATATTGTTTCCTTAGAGCTTCGGAATAAACTATATTAATGTCCTTCCATTTGGAGGCAGGATGTATACTGTATTGTGTTTGCCTTTCGAACTCTCGAACAATCCACGTACAGTTTACAATGGCAAAAGCACCGTTTTCGAAGATGGAGTCCTACAACTTTAAGCGATTGTCCTATGTCAAAATTTCAGATCTCTGTGTGTCGTAGATGTGACTGGACTTCGTATACATACATACACACTAACACTTCCGAATATTACGGGCTGATGGCTCCTCGTGTCGCGGGCCGAAAATGGCTTCCTAGTCAATGGACTTAAAGTCCGAGGAATACTACTTCGCCCGCGACATGCTCAGTCATGATAGTAGCTTCAATAATATTCGTCATCAGTTTCAGAGACTTGTTCATTGCAGAGGGAAAGATTCATATTCCTGAGAAGGATAATCGGTGCCACAATCGTCCACTTCAACATGTTTGAGGGTACTCCAGGTGACTCCAAATTGTTCAAAATCTCTGTCGTGTAGTTGACAGCCTCATCTGTATGACATGTCCTGTCGATAGACTTTTCAATTTATAGGAAACCGGATAATTCTTGTGAGTGTTGCTTATTGATTACGTTGACAGCTTCATGTCTTGGTGCAAGAATTGCTCTCAGACACAGCCATTCGTCTTAGGTGAAAACCTATGCCCACCTTTGACAAACATTTTAGATCCTTGTTTGCCGTGGATTTGGCTGGGCATCGAACACATGAAGACAGACAGACAGACAGACAGACAGACAGACAGACAGACAGACAGACAGACAGACAGACAGACAGACAGACAGACAGACAGACAGACAGACAGACAGACAGACAGACAGACATCATGGATTGAAGGCAAATGGCTTCCTATTCCACGGACTTACAATGGCATCCTGACTCATATATGTATTATTCCTTGTTTATTATTATCGTCTATCTTGTGTCATATATGTTTGCTCTAAATGTATAAGTGTCCAACCCTGGTCCCCTTTCTCTACGGGGTTTGGATATGAAGTGAGATGAATCTTCGTAGCGAATTTATACGACTTTCATGATGTCAACCTAATCAGACGAGTTAATGAGATGAAATTAATTACATCAAATCAAATCAAATCAAATCAAATCAAATCAAATCAAATCAAATCAAATCAAATCAAATCAAATCAAATCAAATCAAATCAAATCAAATCAAATCAAATCAAATCAAATCAAATCAAATCAAATCAAATCAAATCAAATCAAATCAAATCAAATCAAATCAAATCAAATCAAATCAAATCAAATCAAATCAAATCAAATCAAATCAAATCAAATCAAATCAAATCAAATCAAATCAAATCAAATCAAATCAAATCAAATCAAATCAAATCAAATCAAATCAAATCAAATCAAATCAAATCAAATCAAAATCTCTTTATATGCAAATGAGGTATCTACCTCGGTGGCAAATTGTACACTAAAATACATTATTGTCAAGCACTAAATTTTAAATTAACAAGAGAAGAAGAAAATTTTTCTAGAATACAATAATATACAATTAACGATAACAATTTTCCATTAAACAAACAGATCACCCTTAATAAATTTATATTGTTTACAAAATTCTACTTATAATATCTCCTATACTCACAAACATAGTCAACTCATATACAGTATGTGGAATTACTTCAAATAATACTATGCAACTGGTATAAGATTAAAATTTATATTGCATTTATTTACTAAATGATTATACCCATTTTGGAACCTAAGTAGCATAACGACCTGCTGCGTCTTAACCAGAGCCCTTTTTGCCACCACTTTTCAGAGTTTCTGAAGGGCCTTCACAGCTACCGTAGCGGTCCCAGGGCCCTCGAAGTCTCCACTGTACTTCACCCCTACAGGCAGTTCCCTACTTTGGCTGTCCAAACTCCATGGACCAGGGGATGGAATTAATTTTTTCACATACATTTTTTATTGACAATAGTCTCCACTGGTCGAATGCCCTCTGACATTTCATTTATTTTCCCTGTTGCTGTTTATTCTCTTCTTGAATATCTGTACAGATTTTGGAAAAGGATCAAACACTACCACTGGTAAACTGTTCCACTTCTTCACGCCCTTCCCAATGAATGAGAATTTACCCCAATCGCTTCTGCTAAAATTCCTTCTAATGTTATACTTGTGGTCAGTTCTGCCGATATAATTATTTTTCAACTGAAGCCTCTCACGGATTTCTCCCCACGCTTCTTCTCCTGTATAGGCTCTATATAATCCTATAAGTCTAGTTTTCTCCCTTCTCTTACTTAAAGTTTCCCACCCAAGTTCCTCTAACATTTCTGATACACTGCTGTTTCTCCTGAAATCCCCTGTTACAAATCTTGCTGCTTTCCTCTGCACACTGTCTATTTCTTTTATTAGGTATTCTTGGTTAGGATCCCAAACACTGTTTGAATTTTCAAATAATGGACGAACCAAAATTAAGTAACTTTTATCTTTTATTTCATTGTTGCATCCTTTAAGTAGCCTCATTATGACATGTAACGATCTGTATGCTTTCCTAACAATGTCATCAACATGACCCTTCCCTTCAAGTCCCACACCTAAGTATTTGCACTTGCCATCTTTTGGGAAAACTACCTCATCCAAGGTATATTCAAATTCAGTTTTAAAGCTCCTGTTTGTAAATGTTGTAACAGTTGATTTGCCTTCATTAACCTTAATATTATTTTCTTCACCCCATTGTTGGATACTCTCAAGGTCCCTTTATAATTCTGAACAATCTTCAATGTTATTTATTTTCCTATAAACAATTATGTCATCTGCATACAATATTATTTTTGATGTTATATTGTTCCCTAAATCATTTGTGTATATTAAGACAAGTAACGGACTGATTATACTACCCTGTGCAATTCCCTTCGAAACTTTCTCTTCCTGTGATATATTATTTCCTACTTTGACTTTCTGAACTCTTGAATTTAGAAATGTTCTTATCCAACGTATAACCCTTACGTCCAATTCCATTCCCTCCAATTTCTTTAATAATATTCCATGTTCCACTCTATCAAAGACTTTGGAAAAATCTATGGCTATGCAATCTAACTGGCCTCCTGAATCCAACTGATCTGATATGTCCTACTGAAATCGCACCAGTTGTGCCTCACAAGAAAATTTCTTTCTAAATCCATACTGGCTCCTCATGAACCAATTTTTATCATCACATATCCCTCTGATGTACTTTGCTATTAAACTCTCCAGTATTTTACGAACTATACTGGTCAGGCTGATTGGTCTGTAGTTCTCTGGTTTCCTTTTATCACCCTTTCCTTTTGTAAATTGGTATTACTATAGATTACTTCCATTCTTTTGGTATTATACTATTATTTATGACATAGTCAAAGATAAATTTTAAATAAGGCACTATGTACCACCCCATTGTCTTTAATACCTCGCCAGTAATTTGATCACTTCCTGCTGCTTTTCCTTGCTGAAGCAGTTGGATTTCTCTGAAGATATCTTCATTTGTGAATGAGAAGCTTCTTGTTTCCCTATGTGTCTCTCCCTCTTTATCTTCTGTTACTGTTTCCAACTCCTAACAATCTTCTACTGAATCTCTGAATTCTCTACTAAATAGATTTGCTTTCTCAGTATCTGTTAAATAGTGTTCACCCACTTCTCCCACCATTGTAGGAATTTGGATTCCTTTTCCTTTTTGATTCCTAATATATGAATACAGCTTTTTCCATTTCGCTTTGTGGTCATTACCCTCTTGAATTATGCCATTCATATATTTCTCTTTTGCTTCCTATTTCAATCTATTCAGTTCCCTCATTATCGGTTTTCTAGTTTCTTCTCCTTACCCTATTTGATTTTCCTGTTTACTATTTTACATTTTCTTTTTAATTTTCTTATTTCCCTTGTATAATAAACAGGGTCTGAGGTCATTTTACCCTTCTTAACAGGTACAAATCTCTTCTCTAGTTCCCA
The DNA here is from genome assembly GCF_040414725.1 of Anabrus simplex. Lineage (NCBI taxonomy): Eukaryota > Metazoa > Arthropoda > Insecta > Orthoptera > Tettigoniidae > Anabrus > Anabrus simplex. The sequence goes on from NC_090265.1 coordinate 1,411,306,682, forward strand.
AATGATTCCTTTAAATTTAGCCCAAAGTGAATCCACATTACTTCCTTCACAAATCCAACAACTGAATCGTGATTTAAGGTAAGTCCCAAATTCATCAGCTTTGGTTTTTCTGTACAATTTCTTGTCTTTTGTGACCCTCTTATTAAGCCTTTTTGGTACCAGTCCTACATCCATTATTACAGCCTTATGGTCACCTATTCCTTTAATTACCTCAGTTTTATCAACAATTTCCCATGGTTTAACCAAGAATACATCTAGTAAGTTATTGAGACGAGTCGGTTCTTGTACTACTTGTGTAAATCCTCCCTCCCACATTAATTTATTTGCCAGTTTCTGTTCATGGGCTTCACTTGCAGCTCCATTCCATTCAACTTCAGGCAAGTTTAGATCTCTCCCAATTATTACCATATCATTATTATTGTTTTTATGAATATAATCTGTTATTTTTTGAATTATTTCCATGTCTCTTTCCTCTCTTCCAGGCATTTATGTTCTTATAATCCCCACCTCCTTCATATTATCACAAACTAATTTAATCCCTAATATTTCATCCCTTTCATCGGTAAACCATTCATGTGAACAATAAGTTTCCATCACCAGAATAAACAATCCCCCCCTCCCTTTTTATCTCCTCGGTCTCAACGATAGACTGTGTACCCTTCTGGAAATACTTCTCTATTACCCATCCCTTCTCTCAACCACGATTCCACTCCTATCACCACATCAGTCTCATAAGATTCCATCAATGTACCGAATTTTAATTGTTTATTTACTACACTCTGACAGTTTACCAATATTGTAAGAATGAAGAGGATGAAACACGGCGCCGGCACATAACCCACTTCTCTCGAATAGCTCGAGACTTTACGTCCCGATCCGACGGACAAATCACCATCAACAGCGTCATACGCCCTACACCATATAAGACTAAAACGATTTCCTACGCCCTAGACGTAAAATGGTTCCTTGAATATTGTGTTCTCTACCTGTCTTATGTACGTTGCCTAGCGACAGCGACTCTATGCATTTAATCTTGGTGACAGCACGTTAGATTGTCATATCCCAATGCACGTTTTCCGATGGTTTTTCGTTCATAACTCACCAACGAAAGCGAAAATGAAAATTCCGGCTTCGAGGTGCATTTGGGCCCCTTTCCATCTACCTATGTTCAAAATTTCAGACCTCTGCGTGCTGTAGATTTTGCTGGGCGTTGCACACAGACACACTGACACACAGACAGACAAACACTTCCTTTTATAATTATAGATTGGCCTTAAAACATGCCCAAGGGCAGGTGGATTCTAAATATGAAGTTTGGTAGAAATATATCCAGTACTTTTCGAGTTATAGACAAACGGACAAACAGATAAACAAACAAACAGACACCAAAGCTAAATAAATCTGCATATGGTCATTATTACAACTAAAACGGGTAACTGTACGGAAATTTCGCCAAAGAGTCAATGTACAGACACACGTTCGCTACGATTTTATATATAATATACGTAATCCGATATAGAATGAGACGAAAAATCGTCGTATACAGGCAATATTATATTTTTATTTATGTCGATATGACCTTACAGTGTATTGGATGGCTGGACACATACTACATTATAATGTTGTCATATTCATTTGCCACATATTAATTCCTTGACCACGAAATTTAGTTTACGTTGTCACTGGTTCACAGAGTTATAACAGCTTCAATCACACAATGAAAGAAAGTAAATATCACATATTAGTGACTTTGAGATCTATTTTCTTAATGGCAAGAAAATCCATTAAGGTATGCGTAGCGAGCTTCCTACGCGTATTGCACCCTTGCTTGCCATTAAGTCTCCGGCTGCTACAAGACTCAGGGCGCGATCAGTCCTTAAGGGCACACGTAAGTCGAACTGTATTTTATGGCCGGGCAAGGATAATATACATCGTGCTATCTACTATAAATGAGGAGGCAGATAGATATCTGGGGAGACAAGTTAATTAAACCCAGGCAACACGTAATTATAGACATAACCAAACCCTCAGGTGGATAAATACCATGACGCTGAGCTAAAGGCTCTAAAATTAGGCCACGCCTTTTTGCGAGAAGCTCAAACATCCGTGGTTGTGAATGCGTAGTTATGCGTAGTGTTTGATTGTTTGACCTATAAGACAGAATTTTTTGTTGCAGTGATAACTCAATGAAACTCACCGACATACTCGTACAAAGTTACTCCCTATATCGGCCACACACATTAACACATTGAAAACTAAATTGAATGGGGCGAGTCCAGCTCCATGGATAAATGGTTAGCCTGCTGGCGTTTGGTCACAGGGGTCCCGGGTTTGCTTCCCAGCAGGGCGGGGAATTTTAACCATCATTGGTTAATTTCGCTGGCACAGGGGCTGGGTGCATGTGTCGTCTTCATCATCATTTAATCCCCATCACGACGCAGGTCGCCTACGGTAGTCAAATCATGAGACCTGCACCTGGCGAGCCAATCTTGTCCTCAGACACTCTCGACACAAAAAGCCATACGCCAATTCAACTTTTATTTCAATGAGGCCAAACACCTAAGTTCAAATCCTTGCGTAACACACATATATGTAATCACACAAATAAAGCCCACAGGAAAACACATCATCCCATGCATAAAGTCATAGGTAGGCAATACGAGAACAGAACCCGTATAAGAATACAAAGAAACAACATAAATGGCATTAGGATATACAATACGCGAGCCCCGAAAATGGCATCCGATGGAAAATATAAAAAAATCCTCGAAAGGAAATCATGTTACTTGGCTGTCCGTCAAATGTGAACCCGTGTCCTTTGAAGATGGCGAAAACCATTCTCCATATTTATCTATCACTAGCCATGGATAGGATAAAAGGTAAGAGTGACCCTTTTTTCAATGCCCTTTCCATGTTAAGAAGACGTTTATACATTGGAAGACACATAACATCTGTGATTGTTGGCTACTGCTGGGTATTATGAAATGTTCGAGTCTTTGAATGGCACGAAAAGTGAAGTGAAGGTGATTATACAAGGTTATTTTGTGAATAGATAGGGATCGTCGAATGATATGTACATTTAAGTATTGGAAATGAGGCACACGTGGTAGGAGTCTTCAAAGATGCGAATATGAATAAAGATATATGTACAGTATAGTAGGCTGAATGGGAACTAGGGCTCAAGAAAAGTTTCGTAGAGATTTGTAGCCCTACATGATTATTGGTAATGTTTGAATTCATGCTTCTCCAAATTGATTTATTTCTGGTTGCATTGTGTTTGATAGAACTTAACGCCGTAACAACCCTTAAATTCATGCAATATAGCATATTTTCTTCCACATGGATGGTGTTTAACACGCTAATAAATAAGAAACAGTATAGTATTTCCATACAATTAGACGACGTATCTAGTCATACACGAATATAGAGCCGATATAAGTGAACAATCATCATCAATAATGAATCCACAATGATGAGTGACCGTATTAAATAATATCGGTGTCATCGTAATGCTTTTTAAGATTATAGAAATATAATGTGATAATAAAAGGGAGTTAATATTTTAAAATGAATTATATATTTAGAAGTGAATTGTGTAATAGTACCAGGTTATGTTTGTGTAGTTAGAATATTTTCCATGATATTTTTGTCCTCTTTTGAGCATTTCTGACATTTTGACATCTATATAATAATAGGAAGTGTTTGTGTTTTGTGTGTGTATGTGTTTGTGTGTGCGCTCGCGATGCCCAGCCAAATCTACAGTACGCAGAGATCTGACATTTTTAACACAGGTAGATGGAAGGGGGTCCGAATGCGCTTCGAAGCCGTATTTTTCATTTTCGCTTTCGTTGGTGAGTTTTGAACGAAAAACAGTCGGGAAACGTGTGTTGGTATATGACAATCAAAGGTGCTGTCACCAAGATTAAAAGTGCATAGATTCACTGTCGCTAGGCAACGTACCTAAGATAGGTAATACAAGTCAAGGAGCCATTTTAAGCCCATGGTGAAAGAAGCCATTTTCAGGCCCAAACACGTGGGGCCGCATTCAGTCAGTCCGTGATATCCCAAGTATTTGTCTGTGTATGTGCGATGCGCATATAGGCGAACAAACACTTATTTTATCTGACTATGCCGTAGATAGGATCTGGAGAAGGTGCTGTGTTCTGGAATATGTTCTTTGAGAAATCGTACAAAGTGAAATTGATGCATAAAAGTGGTATGGTAAACAAATAAATAAATATGGCGATTCGTAATGCATCACATTAAAAGGACGTGTTATGGGATTGCAATAGAAGAGAAACACCAAAAAATGAGCAGTGCAAACAATTTCAAATAATAATAATAATAATAATAATAATAATAATAATAATAATAATAATAATAATAATGGCTGATAGGGAAAGTTCCTGTAGATATGCGGGACAGGTGCGAATAAGGCGTAGCCAAATAAGCACCCGCTGATCAACTGAGGGAACAAGGAAAATGGTCAACGGCCTCGACGGAATAAGAGGATTCATCCCGATGGCGGAGAGGGCGGAAGAACTGACTGAAATCCACTTCGCGTCTGACTTGCAGCAAGCGGCAAAGTGGTCAGCGTCCGTTCACCAGAGGTGCGGCTGGAAATGTATGTTCTGGGACTATCCACTCCAGTCCTATGAAACTGGACTACGGTCCAATACTTGGATAATCAAGTACCATGAGGCGTGGCAGAAAACAAATGTGTACCCCAGGTGGTAACCAATCCACTGCTGACATTAGCAGCACAACCAGACTATCGGATTCTGGGGAGTCTGGCTGGACACGCAAACAGAGGGAGTCGGAGACCTCTGGCCAACTTCGCCCAAACAGCAAAACATTTTTCGGAACACTGAAGATAAATTCTCTCTTGCGGGCAGGGAAGTTGTACGAACTAGAGCAAACCCTAAATGATCAAAAAATAGAAATACTGGCACTCCAAGAAACGAGGCTGACTGACGAACACGCAATGGATTTCGGGAACTACAGACTCTTCAAAAGTAAAACAGACAAACGGATTCTCAAAAACACACCCCATTTAGGAGTTGCATTTGCAGTCAAGAAGAGCATACTTAACTCATAACAGGTGTGAAATGTGTAAACAATAGGCTAATGACAATCACCCTAAAGTGTGCAAACAAATCATACACACTGATCAATGCACATATGCCAGTCAATGAAGACAATAAAACAGATCGCGAGAAGGTAGACAAATCCTGGGAAATACTAGAAGAAACAGCATAAAAAATTCCTCAAAACCACGTCAAAATTCTGTTAGGAGATTTCAACGCTCAGCTAGGCAAGGAAAGGAAATACAGGAAAACAGTTGGAAAATTCCCAGCACATAAATGGACGGAGATTAGTCGAATTCCGCAGGGCATTCAACCTTAAAGTCATGTCGACTCACTTCAGGAAGAAACCTTCTAAACAAATGACATGGAGATCACCCAACTCCCTCTTGGGCGAGTTTCAAATTGACCACGTGGCAATTTCATACCCAAACCACAGAGAAATTATGAATCTCCAAGTTGGGAAGGGTGCAAACATAGACTCAGACCACTATCTGACAAGAGTCAAACTACAGTTGATACCCCAAAGGTTCGGAAGAAGGAAGCAAATAATTCCGAAATTTGATACTAGTCGGATCCCGCCATCTCTCACCGAAGAATTAGAGAAAAAGCAGTCCAACAATTGGCAGCAACTCAAGACCAAACTAATTTAAACAGCACAAACACTGATTCATCTTCAGAAAAGAAAAAAAACACCCTTGGTGGAACGCAGACTGTGAACAAGCCATCCAATCCCGGCAGAATGCATACAATAAGTGGAACATCAGAAATGACCGATAAGAATCACAAAATGTTTTTGGCAGTCAGGAAAGAGGCAGCGAAATTAATCCGACATACCAAAAGGAAATTCGAGAAAGATCAACTACTAGAAATTGAAAAGGACTTCAAAAAAATCCACACACGAAATTTCTACAAGAACTTCAAAACAAAGCTAACAAGGTATCAGACACAAAACCTTTGCTTTAAGAAAGTAAATGGGCAATTTGCACTGAACAATCAAGAAAACTGCACCGAACTTGCAAGGTATTTTCAAGAACTGCTTAACTGCCCCGAGCCAACACAAATATTTCCACCGCAGGAACCTGACTTCACAAACCCAAATTCAGTACCAGACAGATAAAACGACTTAAAATGAATAAAGCTGCAGGTGAGGATGCGATCACAGCAGAAATTCTCAAATCAGCAGGCCCAAATACTATAAAAGAATTCACCGGTATCATCCAAAAGATTTGGGAAACAGAACAAATTCCAGAAGATTGGGAAAGTGCACTAATTCATCCTTTACATAAAGAAAGGAGACAGAACAGACGTGAATAACTACAGAGGAATCTCATTGGTATCTGTTGCCTACAAAATTTTATGTCAGTGCCTTCTCGATAGAGCCCAACAGCAACTAGAACCAAAAATTGGAGAATATCAAGCAGGTTTCAGACCAGGTCGTTCATGTCCAGAGCAAATTTTGAACCTAAAGTTAATCCTAAGGCATCAGAGAATTTGTAGCAAAAATTTAGTTTGTACTTTTGTTGATTTCCAAAAAATTTCAGTTGATCGTCAATCACTGTTTTAGATATTAAAAGAACAGGGTCTAGACCGGAAAACACTCGCAATTGTAAAAGAGACATTGACAGACACAAAATCTAAGGTTAAATTCATGGAGGAAATCTCAGACCCTTTTCCGATCAAAACAGGAGTAAGACAGGGAGATGGGCTCTCTCCACTACTCTTCAACTGCGTCCTTGAAAAGGTAATACAGGAATGGCGCAAACAGAAGTCTGTTCTCAAAATTGACCAACCAATCACTCTTGGTAGGGGCAAATTAGCAGTAGACTGCCTGGCATTTGCGGACGATCTGGCAATCTTAACTCGTGACGTTTCAACAGCCATAAACCAGATCGAACTCCTGAAAGAAACAGCGGAAAAAGTCGGCCTCCAAATATCGTTTGAAAAAACTGAATACATGACCTGCAGCAAAGAAGCCCCTAAATTCATGGAGACAAAATATGGCAAAATAAAACGGGTCCAGCAATTCAAATATCTCGGTGAAATAATTCAGGAGAATGGAATGGAAACAAAAGCCAATGAAGTTAGATGCCAAAAAATGGAAACTGCGTATAGACTCACCCAAAATACCTATGACAAAAAGTGTCTCTCCAAGCATGCAAAACTAAGACACTATAATACAGTTATAAAACCAGAATGCCTCTATGGATCAGACACTAATTTTGAACAGGAAAACTGATCTAGAAAATATTCAGAAAAAGGAACGCAAGGTCATTAGAAAAATTTTAGGCCCAAAACTCGTAGATGAACAGTACCGCCTTAGAGGGAAACAGGAAATCAAACAATTTTCTAACATTCACAGCGACATCAGAAAACGCAAATTAAAATTCTTTGGACATATAAAAAGGATGAACCCAGATAGACTTACCAAGCAAATAGTTGAATTTTATGAAAACCGAAGTAAAGCCAAAACGGACACAATAAAATGGATTGGCGAAATTAAAACAGATCTCAAACTGGCAGGAATTACACCTGAAGACATCCAAAGCCGGGTTATCTTCAGAACCAAAGTTCATAAGTGGCAAGTTGACCAAGAGGAAAAACCAAAGAAGAAGACCGGAACAACATGGTCTCAAGAGAGAAAAGAAGCACACAGCAAACGAATGAAGGAAGTGTGGGTACAAAGAAAGGCAAATGCCTGTCTCTAAGTACTTTATGTAGTCCTAATGGGCTCATTCGCAAAATATATATATAAAATAATAATTGTACCGGTTGGTACACCCCTACGCCGCACTTTTGAATTTTTCCGCCTTAAGTAATCCTCTACAGGAGAAACTCTGAACTTTACAAACTGGATTAACTCATAAGTTTTCTCAGAAGATGGCACTGCCATAAATTTTGAAGTTGTCAATACTGTTCAACTTGTTTTGTTTTCCATTAATCAAGAAGTGTGGGCATTCTCTTATAGATGTCTCTAAAAAAAAACTATGATCATGCACCCTGGTGCGAAGTGAAGGAACTTTTCTTGAAGATATTTTATACTCATAAGTTTTCCTATAACTAAATTTCGTTCTTTCATTTGTGGGTTGGCAATATAAATCTTTTCTTTCCGCCAGTTTTGAACTTAGCCAATCCAGAATTTCTGTAATTAATTTTTGACCAAATCGTGTCTCTCTTCTTCAATTTTGATGTGCAACTTTTGCCAGCCAATAAAGTTGAGTGAGTGTGTCTTAATTATTCATGAAAGGTCTCGAACTTTCCCCGAGGGTTTAAAAACTGCTGATTTTCACGGCTCGTCGCCACTTCAACAACATCTAGCTTAGTGTATGGAAGTGTAGCAGGGGGCGGGTAGCGCCTCTTACTTCGGGCAGCAGCTCTTCAACAAGGTAATGGCCGTTTAACATCTTTATTTCTTGCTAGCTCAGCAGTTTAACCCGCGGGGCAGGTCCGAAACCTTTAATATGTAACCTATCTCTTGAAACATGTAAATCTTTTCCAGTCTTTGTAAAACTTCATTTATCTTTAACTGTAATTCGGGGATAGAGAGTGCTTTTCCCTTTCGAGCTCCCCTTCATTTGATTGGAGGTGACTACGTTTACGTAACCGACTGTCTACTCTTCCTTAACGTGTAAAATTTTTCTTATACGAGTCACCTCCCTAGTTTGGGAATAGCCCCTGTGTCATCGGCCTGGTGCCTCTTAGGTTTTAAAATGTGTATTTCGGAGTGCTAATACACGCCTCCATTCCTTTTGCGTTTAGGGCCATTTAAGTTAACCTGTTATTTTTCTATTAAGGCCCAGTAGGCTGGGTACTAGATACCCTGTTTCATTGTAAGTTGTGCCTTGATGGCAATCATGTGTAAAAGCCTGGCATTGCCTTTAATAAGCTTGGAAAATTGAGAGCAGGTCAGCTCTTTCTGATGTGGTAAAGGGCCTCTAGGAGGCCAGATATGTTTTTTGGAGCTAATTTTCCTTGAATGAAGGGGTTTTCTGCCCTTTGATCAAATGTGTGATTTGGTAAAGTTGGGCTAGTTACTCAAGGATTGTGAAATTGGGGCTGGAAGCCCAGAATTTGGAAAGACCCGTGAACTTGTGCTTTCGTTTGTAAAGTTATCATTGTACCTGTGTTTTTTATTGTTATTTCACCAAGTGAAAATTTGTTAAATCTTGTTGTCTATTGAAAATATAACATTTATTGAAATTTTAATTAATATTTCGGCCTTGTAGTTAGACCCATTCCAGCCCGCACCTTCTTTCACCTCTGCCTTCCACGGGTAACTCCGTAACAACAACAATAATAATAATAATAATAATAATAATAATAATAATAATAATAATAATAATAATAATATGTAGGATTCAATAATACCGTCGAAATGAACATTTTAATTAGCCCAAACAGTAAAAGCAACATTTCAATGTGCTCAGGTACGAAACCTCAATGCGGTAATTTACTGGCACGCAAAACAACTACTCTCTCTATGTAGGATATCGAAGGCTAAACAAACGCTTATAATCTGTGAATCTTCGTACCCAGGATCTGGAGAAGTTGCTATATACTGCAACATGTTTTTGAGAAGGCATACAAGGTGTAAAAATTCATGAATATATAAATAAAAAAGTTAAATAAATAAAATGAAATAATTAATACGATTTGTGATGCATCGCATTAAAAGGATTCATCTTAAGGGGTAACAATAGAATAGTAAGACCAAAACATGAACAGTGCAAAACATTTCACATAATAATAATACTAATAATAATAATAATAATAATAATAATAATAATAATAATAATAATAATAATAATAATAATAAGTAGATGGCTCGTGGAGTGGGTTATTACAGTCACGTCCTAGTTCGTCAACCATGAGCAACGCCTGAGTGGCCTAATAAGTAGTCCTGAGAGTCCGGATACCAGTTGCTATGGAATGGGAGTGGGCATCTCGAACATATTCTGAGTCATGGCCCTCCTTGTGCTCAGGCGGCTAGGACTATACAATCCACCGCTGGTCCCTAACCCGTTAGAGGAGAGATCCTCACTTGGACTATGTGTAAGTAGGGTAGCATCCTGCTTCATGAATTTACTGAGCCAGAACATTTTAAGCAAATCTCGGACCTACGGGAGTAACTGAGTCCCACTCCCATTTGGCAAGCAAGAGACTCCTTGGAAACAACTTGGCGAACGAAATGGAATTCGATGGGGAGCTGTCAATATTAATGGGGCTTATGGAAGATAGAAACTAGAACTGCCTGAGTCAGCAAAGAGGGTGCATCTGGATGTGCCAGGAGTAAGTGATATTAGGGTAAGGGGAGAAAACGATGAAGATATAGGAGATTATTAAGTGTACTTTACGGGTGTTACAAAGGGAAGGGCAGAGTCTGGAGTAGGGCTGTTCATCAGGAATACTGTTGCAAGCAACATAGTTTCTGTTAGGAACGTAAACGAGCGAATGATGTGGGTAGATTTGTCAGTTGGAGTAATTAGGACGAGAATTGTCTCAGTGTATTCACAATGTGAGGGTGCAGATGAGGATTAAATTGACAAGTTTTGTGAAGCATTGAGTGACATCGTAGTCAGAGTCAAAACAAAGTAAAGAGTAGAGCTAATGGGCGATTTAAAATGCGAGAGTTGGAAATAGAAGTGAAGAATACTGTTACCTGCGTAACTATATTTCCCTCTCGGTAAATATTTTTGAACTAGCCACATGGCTGTCGAAAAACTGTGTTCTTAATAGTGGTTCGCCGCTTCGTTATTCCTTCTTTTCAAAACTTATAAGCTGGAAACTTGTCCGCTGAAAAGGTTATTTGTTGTCCAGCTAACTGTGCGCACGTCCTGTCTGTGCCTTACTGTATTCTCCTGCACTCTAGTGGCGTAGGTATGAACTACCTCGCGAACTACCTCACCACTCGGTGGCTCTCCCTCTGTGTACATGTGATCGCTGTGGCAGTGGACTGTGGAATCTCGGGAAGAAAACGCCATTGTTGTTTAGTGAGAAGGAGATGGATGTGTGGGGCTTCTCTCTCCCAAGCGATATGTTTTCTCCAAAAATGTTCGAGCCTGGTTAAAGTTACATTGGTAGGGGTTTGCCCTAGTGAAAACTGCAAGTTATTTTTGTTTTATATTCCTCGCCTGGAAATTGTATTTGATGCATATCTTCAACATACGTAAGTAGAATGTACTACCGAAGCGTCCTCACAACTTCATCTGGATGAAACTGTAAGTGTTGATCCAACTAAACTTTTACCGTTTTATTGTGAAAGACCTGAAAATTTCGCTATGTGAAGAAAGTGTGTGCGACACGATGTAATTTGGCGTCATCTAAAAACTAAGTCTTGCCTTGTGGAATTTCAAATTTTTTTTTTGGCTTGTTAAATGAAACTTATAGCATGTGTAATTTACGTTAGTTAACTAGGGACTTGCGTGCTATGTGAACGAGTTTTTTGAATTCTTCGAAAACGTAATTTGAAATCTTGATGTTTATTAATGGCTTTCTAGGCCTAAAGGTTTTGTGGTAAAAGCTATTATTTAACTGGAATAATTAACCAAGCGTGTCGCTCCAGGGATGTGGCGGTTACGTGTATATTCTGTTCCGGTTCTTTCTTCTTTTCTTGCTCCTATGTTTAATTTTAATTTTTAAATTAAATTTTTTTCTTGGTATTTGGGTGGTTTTCTGCGTCCCGGTTTTCTCTTGTCCTTTGTAAGTATTCGCCTATTGTTGTTTTGAGGCCCGTGATTGGCCCCTTCCTTCCCTTGACCTATTGTTGGTCGTTGCCATGGAAATGCTAGGATTGTTGATGTTGTTGTGAGGGGATTGATGATTTGTATTGATGTGCCTGTTATGATTTCTGCCTTGTGGGCGGTTTACCTTGGTCTCTTCTATTTTTCTTTGGCATTTTAGTTCTTTCTTCTGCTCATTTTTCCTCCCGGTGTCGCGCACTTTATTATTATTATTATTATTATTCGGGAATTTGTACGTAATACCTACCCATCCTTGTAGGAGCTCGTTTGGATACATTCTAAACAAGGTTTTCAGTATTTAAAAAAATGTTTCTGTCAAGGTTGTTTTTCAAGGTTGAAAAGATGTTTGAAAAACTTAGGTACTGGTCAAGGAAACCTTTCGGTTTGTAAGAAACTCTATGAGTTGATGAGGTGTTTCATTAATCTACGTAGTCTTACTCCTTTAAAATAATTAAATAATTATTTTCTTTATTAACGGTCGGCCGTAGGGTTTTAGTTTGAGTTTTAAGTTATTATATTTAATTTTATTTTTCCAGCGAGGATATTCCTTTCAATTTTGTTAATTAATTAATTTTGGTGATTAAATATCTCTTGGTTCCCCAAAGGTGTTGGTGTTTTCCTTTAATGGGGTGGTAATTTGATATGACCAGGTGCACTTTTATCCGCTCCTCTGGGGGCTCTGTTTTTTTTTCTTATGGTAAGTGCCTTTCTTCCTTTTAAAGTGTTAGTCTAGCACGTTTCCACGTATCTGAACCGTGCCTTGGCTGCATGGTCAGACCTTTGGTGCTGTCACTTGGGGTAATTGCGGCTTTAATTGCTCTAAGTGCTACAATACGAAAGGGTGATTGGTAAATGGGGGAAGATACGGAAGCTAATGGGAATCGGAAGCGTGTGCTGGTCTTCTGTGCTAGTATGGGTTTAACAGTTACAAATACATTCTTGAAACAGAAGGCTATTCGCCACTACATATGGAAGGCTAGGGGTAACAGATCCATAATCGAATTCATGAAATCTGTTAGTAATGTACGGGTTTTCCGGGATTTTTCGATGAAACAGACCACTATCTGATCTGCAGTGTACTAAGTAGGCTTAGGATAGGGAAAGTGAAATTAGTCTGCAAACGAAGTGTAGAAATTCCCCAGGACGAGGAAACTAGACGGAAGTACAGGGATATAATTAGTGAGAAGTTCCGAACAGTGAACGGTAAGCAGGTTCAGGATATAGCAAGAGAATGGATGGCATACAGGGATGCTGTAATAGCAACAGCAATGGAATGTCTAGAAACAACTGTGTGTAAAGAATGAAAAATCGAACATCTTGGTGGAATGATGAAGTGAGAACAGCTTGCAAACGTAAAAAGAGTGCGTGTCAGAAATGACTCCAAACAAGGTCTCTTGAAGATAGGTAATTGTACACAAAAAAAAGAAACAGAGCGAAAGAAATAGTTGTTGAATCCAAAAGGGAGTATTGGGAAGATTTTGGTAATAACCTGGAAAAGTTAGGTCAAGCGGCAGAGAAACTTCTCTGGACAGTAATATATATTCTTAGGAAGGGAGAGAAAAAAATGAATAGTGTTTTCGGAAATTCAGGTGAACTCATAATAGATCACAGGGAATCATTGGACAGGTGGAGGGAATATTCTGAAAATCTTCTCAACGTAAAAGGAAATCTTCGTGATAGTGTCACGAACAACGCAACTCATGGAGAGGAGGAAAATGACGTTGGTGGAATTACGCTTGAGGAATTGGAAAGGATGATAAATAAAGTCCATTGTCTCAAAGCAGCAGTAATAGATGAAATTATTCTGAAATGGTGAAGTATAGCGAGAAGGTAGGAATAAAATAGCTTCGTAGAATAATAAGATTAGCATGGAGTGTTGGTAGGGTATATTAAGATTGGACAAGAGCAGTAATTGCACCTATCTACAAGCAAGGGAACAGGAAGGATTGAAACAACTATCGAGGTATCACATGTATTCACTGGCATCTTGGAAGGGAGGGTGAGATCAGTAGTTGAGAGGAAGTTGGATGAAAACCAGTGTGGTTTCAGACCACAGAGGGTAGGTCAGTGTCTGATTTTCAGCATGCGCCTGGTATTTGAAAAATCGTAGACTAAATTGATGTCAGTAGGTAAGAAATTCAACATAATTGAATGTCAGATAGGTGATACAAAGCTAGAACAGATAGATAATTTCAAGTATTTAGGATGTGTATTCTCCCAGGATGGTAAAATTGTAAGCGAGATAGAATCAATTGCAGTAAAGCTAATGGAGTGAGCTCGCGGTTGCTATAAACAGAATTCTGTAAGAAGGAAGTCAGCTTACGGTTGAAACTATCTTTACATCGGTCTGTTTTCACACCAACTTTGATTTACGGGAGCGAAAACTGGGTGGACTCAGGATATCTTATTCATAAGTTAGAAGTAACAGACGTGAACGTAGCGAGAATGATTGCTGGTACAAACCGGTGGGAACAACGGCAGGAGGGTACTCGGAATGAGGAGATAAAGGGTAAGTTAGGAATTAATTCGATGGACGAAACTGTACGCATAAACCGGCTTCGGAGATGGGGTCATGTGAGGCAAATTGAGAAGGATAGGTTACCTAGAAGAATAATGGACTGTGTTATGGAGGGTAAAATAATTAGAGGGAGACCAAGACGACGATGGTTAGACTCAGTTTCTAACGATTTAAAGATAAGAGGTATAGAACTAAATGATGCCGCAGCACTAGCTGCAAATAGAGGGTTGTGACGACATTTAGTAAATTCACAGAGGTTTGCGGACTGAACACTGAAAGCCATAACGGTCTATAATGAAGATATATGTATGTATAATAAAGAGATGTATGATTCAATAATACCGTACATATTGGCAGTTCACGGCTGAGTAACCAGCGTAACGGCCTTCAGCTCTGAGTGGAGCTGATTACCTCAGACATTAGAAGCGATATTTTTATGTGAAGGTGCTCAGGTTCGAAACCTCAAGGCGGTAGATTTACTGGCACGTAGAACAACTGCTGAGGGATAAAATTACGCCACCCCGGTGTCTCCGAAAGCTTTAAAAGTAGTTATTGCACATAAAAACAATAATAATACTACAGTTCATGGGGTCCTGTTTCAAATTTTCAAATTACCCGCATAGCACAGCAAACTGCCAACCACTGCAGAAACACGTCATTTTTCAATACCTCCTTCTAAGTAGGATTGGTGTCATGAAGGATATTCGGTCGTAAAATAGGGCAAAATTTATTCCCGAGGTCTCACAAAACTAACAACTTTGGGGTCGGATCAGAGTGAAAGATGGGCACCTATATGCTCTGTTCAGGGATCTATAAAAATTTAAGGTTTGGCAGGGTCTCGCAAGTTAAATACTGTCGGGACTGAAAGACTACAAAAGTTCACTAAGTGAGGTCCGACAGGAAGATGAATGTGGTCAACCTGGTTGAAGTACTGTACATGGTAGCAACGTCAGACATGGATAGGGGTCCCGTGGTTTCAAATTTAGAGTCTAGTGTTACCCCTTTTAGTGGCCTCTTACGACAGGCAGGGGATACCGTAGATATATTCTACGCCCCAATTAACGGGCACACGTCGTTGCACGGGTACTCTCAGGAGGTAACAAAAATACAACCATAAGTAGCGAAAAGCGTAACACCTAGGAATCTACAGCAAGAAGAAGATTCACAAATTGTAGAACAATTTCAAAGGCTGTGGTACCTTTCTCTACAGCTGTGTGAATTTCTCACTGAACTGCTCTACGTGTTATTACCAAACCACAACAGTGAACCAGTTGGAGACGGACAATATGGCGGATATCCCCCCGTCTCAGAAACTAGAAGATGCAATGAAGTGAAACATATCTGCCTGTAGTGGATGCAACGAGTTAATAGAGGCGGAAGCGCTGCCTGACTGAAGCTAATTGAGTGAACAATCGCCATTTCAGCGATCACATAAGCAAGAGGGCGTAGCTCTCGAATGTGGAAAAATGTTCGAAATACGCACTATAGAATCACTGGTGAAATATTGAAGACGGTTAGACCAAAGCTTAGAGCATTAATATAGATATAAGGTCAGTCTAGTCTAGGAAGGTGTGGTCATTCTACCACAGTCCTTTTTGGTGTCGGCCATATTGAGTCATAAGCATCGATATGATGTGGGCGAGCCCGGTGTGGTAATGTGCAATATATCTGCATTTTAATGGAAAATGGGGTACCACACGAAATTGTCAGAATAAATCAACTGGCAGGATTAGGGTGTTTCGCTTTCATTGATAAGCAGTGATGACATTAGCGAATACGGTACAAAATTGCAGGCGTGATAAATGACAACCCACTTATAATTCCATCGTGTTCGAGGTTAGTAAGTTATTACAATGGAATTATTCGTGAAGAATCATATGTTTATATGAACGATTTTTGTATCTGTGCGTTCCATGTGTTTTTCTTCTGATCTCATGTTAATGAATAGCAATTTGAACAGAAGAGGGTAGATGGACAGAAACATTCAAGTGGAATTCCATCCCTAAAATGTTCCTAATACACCCAAATCTTTAAACTGTTCATGGAATGCTTCCATATTAAGAATCTGTTTTTAAAAAAAAGCAACCAGAAGCAACTGTATAATAAAATTGTTCTGTTTTCTTTTTCGAGTTAACTACGCAAGGGAGATCGTTAAGGAAAAATTGCAGTAAGAAGCCTGGTACAATCAGACTAAGTGAAAAAACCAGGACTCAGCTAAGGACCCCATACTCACCAATCCACACTTCCAAGTTAAGAGATCCTTGTCCTCTTTTAGTCGCCACTTACGACAGGCAGGGGATAGTATAGGTGTTAACATACCACCCCCACCCATAGGGGGTCAGGATTATGAAAACTTATACAAAAAGGATTCGCAGGTATCTACCGCAAGTTTTATACCACCTATACAAAAAGGATTCGCAGGTATCTACGGCAAGTTTTATACCACTCCTATAAAAGTAAGACATATGATTCGAAATATAAGTGTAGTCCAATATTCACACAATGCCTAAGTCGTCTTTATGTCGCAGCGACACAGATAGGTCTTATGGCGACGGTGGGAGAGGAACGTGCTAGGAATGGGAAGTGACCGTGGTCTTAATTAAGGAGCAACTCCAGCATTTGCTTGGTGTGAACAATGGGGAAACCATGAAAACCAGTCTTCAGGCGTGCCAACGCTGAGGTTAAAACCCACTATCTCCCGAATGCAAGTTGATGGCTACGTGACTCAAACCACACAGCCACTTTTTGGTCTTATAATGATGATGATGATGATGATGATGATGATGATGATGATGATGATGATGATAATGATGATGGTTGTGGTGGTGATGGTGTTGATGATGCTGATGAGTATCACCTTGAATTTTTTCTTGGCGAAGGCCAACTATAGACTGTAGTCCTAAAGATTATGATCAAAAGTTTTCAAATGATATTGAAAACATAATACAGATGTCAGCTTTGTACCATTCTGTGAGGGCTGTAGAATATATCCACGGTATTCCCTGCTTGTCGTAAGATTTGACTAAAAGGAGGCCCAGGGCTCTTAACCTGGAAGCGTGGGTTGCGACAATAGGGCGCGTAGCTGATGCCTGGCATTGCTTCGAATTATTTGCCTGGCTCCTCACTTTTCTATCCTATCCGACCTCCCGTGGTCAATTCTTGTTCGTTTCCGACCCCGACGGTATTAGAGCATTCGAAGCCTAGGGAGTCTTTCATTTTCACGAACTTCCATGGCCTTTGTACCTTTTTGGCCGATTCCTTCATTTTTCGAAGTATCGGATCCCTTCAATTTTTCCCTCTGATTAGTGTTGTATAAAGGATGGTTGCCCAGGTGTACTTCTTCTTAAAACTATAATCACCACCACCAGCACTTTGTACTATTTAGCTGCATGGGTTATCCATAAACTAGTTAGAGTACCTAAGAACATCACTCCTGTTGTATATGTGATGAGTATTTTTCCACAGAACCCAAGGAGTTCACCACATGAATGGATAACGAGAGTTAGCAAACATAATTTAATGCACTCAAGAGGCATTCAATGTTTGTCAAGATGCTGAAGTAACCTTTTACAAACGCAGTGCCAGTAACTACTTTCTTAATAAAGGAAATGCTGGAGGTAATTTACTACAACTGTCTTTAATTATTTTAAGTTCAGTATTTCATGTATTCATAATATAACAGGGGTATCGCACAGATTTCTGTGTTTCTTTCAATAAGGTTACGTATTTCGACAGACATGAATAAGAAATACAGTAAGACAATATTGTATAGAAGTAAATAGTATACATGAGCAATTCTACCGATTCCTGTTTCTCAAAAAATGAAACTTTGCTTCCATTAATTATCTTCCATTTCAAATAGCTGTGAATGAATTCATGTCATTTAGGAGTTATACAGTTATCTATACATGGATAAAAGATACCCAGTTATATTGTACATGAAAAATAGTTGTTCGTTTATTTCTTTATTTCAATGTTTAGTACCTGAATCCTCTAAAAGTCGAATACACTTGCATTTGGTTACGATCACGTAAAGACTCAATATGGCGGCTCCATATGTAACATTAGTGTCTTGACCTTCCTAGACTGACCTGTTTTAATAGAGTGCGAATAGCGCCATTTCATTGTGGCGCGAGGCCAACATCACGATCAACTGATTGTAGGGTAGTTCGAAGGGTAATAAGGAGAATCGTCATACAGTTTCGTACAAACTGTCCACGAAATCTGATCAAGAGCGTTAGCCCTGCTTGACTGCTGTGGTTAAGCGTACATTACAAAAAAAAAAAAAAAAAAAAAAAAAAAAAAACAGGGGACATAAACGAGTATTCATGACGGAAATCCTTTAAACAAAACGAACCTTGGATAGTTTACATCATCTTCCACCGAGCGAGCTGGCCGTGCGGTTAGGATCGCGCAGCTGTGAGTTTGCATTCGGGAGATAGTGGGTTCAAATCCCATCGAAGGCAGCTCTGAAGATAATTTTCCGTTCTTTCCCATTTTCACACCAGGCAAATGCTGGGGCCATGACCGCTACCTTCCCAGTCCTAGCCGTTTCGCATTCCTCCGTCGCCGAAACCTTCGAATTGTTAGTCCGACACTAATAAATAAAATAAAAGCCACCTCATTCTGATGATTTTACATTTATAGCATCCCCATGAGTACCACGTTGTGGTTTATTATAATGTAGGGGACATATAATTTTTTCCTCTTGCCGTATCGTACTGGGATTACTAGCTGAAATATGACTTTGAAAGTTATCCATTATGAAGTGTAACCCAATTTAAAATATTAATGCGACTGACATCTCCATTAAACACTTCAGATATGTCACAAATAGTAGTAAAATACTGCATTTACCATACCTGGTGTTCGTTTTACTGAAATAGGTTTACATCGAACCAATGCACAAGCATAAGTTATAGAGAGTGACACATAGCCTTTAGGACCATTATGGGGAAAACAAAGTAAGAACCTGAATATCAAATTTCTATGAATCACCACGAAAAACAAAAATAATGTTATTGTTTTTACGTCTCACTAACTACTTTTACGGTTTTAGGAGATGCCGAGGTGCCGGAATTTAGTCACACAGGAGTTCTTATGGGTGCCAGTAAATATACCAACACAAGGCTGGAGTATGTGAGTAGCGTCAAATACCACCGGACTGAGCCAGGATCGAACCTGCCAAGTTGGGGTCGGAAAGCCAGCACCTCAGCCGTCTGAGCCACACAGCCCGGCACCACCAAATGCAGATGGCAACAAAAATTAGCTCTCAAAGGCAAAAGATAAACGGGTACCAAGAAATACTCACTTCACTCATGGGCTGCAACAGTGACACAAGTCAAAAAGTCAAGTTGTGAGATAAATAAATACAAAGTGCCCATTAATAGTGAAATGAAGGAACATTATGATTAATTTTTGGAATAAAGAAAAATCGGTACTAAACGGCTCGATAGGAGTTCAGTTAGTAAAAGTGTTACTTAAAAATAGATCCTTCATTCCCCTTGCCGAAGCCATGTCCTAGATGTTTCTAAATGTATCACTATTTCTGCAATATAAATTGTGCCGGTTGCCGAAGCCTGTCACGCTCCTCGGGGGCGATGATTAATGAATGACAGATGAAATTAAATTATATTGGAGAGTGTTGCTGGAATGGAATATGATAGGGAAAACCGGAGTACCCGGAGAAAAACCTGTCCCGCCTCCGCTTTGCCCAGCACAAATCTCACATGGAGTGACCGGGATCTGAACCACGGAACCCAGCGGTGAGAGGCCGGCGTGCTGCCACCTGAATCACGGAGGCTCTTTGCACCTTATACTAATGAAAAAAAAATACGGACAATGCTGGAGTCTGCCATAAATCCGATTTCGTACTTTTTTATTTGTGCCACTTTTGCAGCCTATGCGAGACTTATCGTAAGTCGCAGAAAGGGAACATTATCAATCACCACACATACGCAACACCATACTCCGATTAGTGCAGCCATTCGCTGAGCATACGGCTGCCCGTGTGTGTGTGCGTGCGCCCATGGAGGGAGGTCCAAATGCACCACGAAGCCGGATTTTTCATTTCGGATAACGTCTGTTCGAATATGGCAATCAAACGAGCTGTCACCAAGATTGAATGCACAGATTCACTGTCGCTAGGCAACGTACGTAAGGTAGGTAATACAAGTCAAGGGGCCAATTTAAGTCCATGGTGTATGAATCCATTTTCAATTCCAGGCCCGAGTGGTATCCGGAAGTGTATACCTGTTTGTGTGCGATGCTCGACCATATCCACAGAACGGAGAAATCTAAAGATGTGTTTTCACAACGTCATGAAAAATATAGGTAATCAAGCCCTTATTTACGGTGAATCTACTGTAGACAGGATCTAGAGAAGGAATATGGTCTTTGAGGAAGCGTAGAAAGTGAAAATGCATATATTGCACCCATCAGATGAGCCTGATTGGCGAATTAAATTAATTATATAAAAGAACGGATAATAATATTCATATACGCTATGATAATTATATTATTGGGACATTCAAGAGGCCAAATGCGTGAGAACGAAGTTTCAGTAGAAGCCCACGCTTTCCTTTCTAGAATAAATCGTTATCTCTGGAACACCTGGTGTTGCATCAGCTTTGAAACTACGCAGTAGTTGTGGAAAAATACCGTGAAAGAGTGAGACAGAAAATGACGAGTGGAACTACCAGATTTCCCTTGGTTTGAAATGGACCCGTCCATACAATTCAACACCGTATATGTATGCTCCAATCAGGTCGCAGTATTCAAATATTTTAAAAGGTAGCGGGACAACATTGTGTGTAACTTATCTGCAATCCAGGCCAATAATTAACGAAGATTATGTCACAGCATGATGTCAGTATTTATGGAAGAAATTTTGGACCAAGCTAATAGCTTATTGAAAATAAATAGGAATAGCAATAGAACCCGCTTTTGGGTGGTTAGGCCGTGTGCATTATGCAGAGTTTCGTCCAGACGTGCCATTTGGACTCATCAGCTGGAATGGCACGCCCCTCCAGGACTCTGCTTAGCAGTAGCAGACCAAACTGCGTGGCCTCGCTGTGTTAGCAAATCAAGTTTGCTAACCTGCTAAAGGAGAAATCATTTCTCCGTTCAAAAAATGCTCCCCCATTGGAGATACAATGTCAAAAATTGCTTTCACAGCCGCAGATCTTCAAATCACAGCAATAGAACCCGCTTTTGGGTGGTTAGGCCGTGTGCATTATGCAGAGTTTCGTCCAGACGTGCCATTTGGACTCATCAGCTGGAATGGCACGCCCCTCCAGGACTCTGCTTAGCAGTAGCAGACCAAACTGCGTGGCCTCGCTGTGTTAGCAAATCAAGTTTGCTAACCTGCTAAAGGAGAAATCATTTCTCCGTTCAAAAAATGCTCCCCCATTGGAGATACAATGTGATTTGAAGATCTGCGGCTGTGAAAGCAATTTTTGACATTGTATCTCCAATGGGGGAGCATTTTTTGAACGGAGAAATGATTTCTCCTTTAGCAGGTTAGCAAACTTGATTTGCTAACACAGCGAGGCCACGCAGTTTGGTCTGCTACTGCTAAGCAGAGTCCTGGAGGGGCGTGCCATTCCAGCTGATGAGTCCAAATGGCACGTCTGGACGAAACTCTGCATAATGCACACGGCCTAACCACCCAAAAGCGGGTTCTATTGCTGTGATTTGAAGATCTGCGGCTGTGAAAGCAATTTTTGACATAAATAGGAATAGTTACGTATTCAATTGCTGGGTAGCAACACGACTGTAAAGTCCCTGCCATCATGGAGTTTGCTAGGCAGTGTATAACGAGATGTAATCCAGCTAACGCCATCGATCTTACAAGAAAAATTACGAACAACTTTATGATCACGCTACATTGGTAGTATGTTGACAAGCAGTTATTGAAATTTTGTGTGAAAGCCATTTCATCTTTTAAGCAAATTTATTTGGGAGGTGTTCCAGTGCCGCCCAGTTGGGATTTTTGGGTGTCAAAGTTTGTATCCTTCCGTCAAGAAGTGCGCCAACCACTCTAAAGCTGCAGTTTTCAACCCTCAGTCATTATCGAGAGTGCCGTTGTGGTGAGACGTGCTGTGGACACAGCTCCTCATTTTAAGAAGTGTTCTAACGAACAAAGAGCCTTCACCAGTATATTCAGGCGAAGTTAAGCCTTATAAACGCTAGTTGCCTATGAAAGTGTTTTATAAGAATATAATGGAACTAAACAACAGTTTAACGTATTTTATAATGTTAGATTTACGTATTACTGAAGTAAGACTTGGAATTACGCAATAGTTGAGTCATTTGTAACGCGACTTTAGTATGCTAGCCCGTACGAGAAGTTCAACCTCTTAACGGTCAAGGACACTACAGAAGACTTGGGAACATTTTTTTGTTGCTACTGGGAGTAGTCATTCAGCTGCAAGAACGATTCTCCAAGGGGGAATATACTTTTTCTTTCTACCAGTATTTAGGTCAAGGCAGGAAGCGAAACCCCACACATAGCCGTTCTTTGTGAGGACGCAGGGAGTGCCGAGACTACGAAATATTTTCACTGCGCGTGAGGTAAACTTGAAAGAATGTCCAGGACAGTGAATCACATTTTCAATCTTATGCATTTGAGCACTGTATAGGCTGTATATATATCAGAAGTGTTTCGTGTTATAATAATTTCTGTATTAGTGTTATTATTAAAAAAGGAAACCGTGTGTAAGTTTGTAAGCGACAGTGATACTTAGTACGTAAGCTATCTGGATACTTCAAGAAAGAAAATGAAGATAAATTATTCTGTCATGAACCTGTCATCTACCATGGCCGCTTCATCAGACGGTGACGAGGGGTTGCGGATAATGTGAGTACTATCCTCATGTTATATATAGAATCTAAAACTTTCCTTTAATAAAATCTAGATGTAAGAATGTGCGAGTAATTAGTGTAGGAGTCCCGGGGACGCAGCCAAATATTTAGGGTATTTTATCACAATGATGTGCTCAGATGGTATTTTTATTA
Source organism: Anabrus simplex (assembly GCF_040414725.1). NCBI lineage: Eukaryota > Metazoa > Arthropoda > Insecta > Orthoptera > Tettigoniidae > Anabrus > Anabrus simplex. The sequence goes on from NC_090265.1 coordinate 1,411,330,042, forward strand.
TTGTTATTATTATTATTATTATTATTATTATTATTATTATTATTATTATTATTATTATTATTATTGTTTATAACGTGTGTATGAAGCACAATTTTAACCTATTATCTTGTCACAAACACATTTATTTCTAGATATTCAAAGGATCGTCGTTTGTGAATTATTATTATTATTATTATTATTATTATTATTATTATTATTATTATTATTATTATTATTATTGGTAATTATTAATAAATATATTTTTGAATGCAGATCAGCATACCGTGGTGCAAGGATGATAATGTAGTTAATGCTGAAAATCATAATTTATCGAGTCACTATCAAAAATTCAGGATGGATGACGGTGATAGTTATTTCCTCTCATATAAATAATTCTTTTTGTGGGTGTAGCAAGTACCGTAAAAAACAATTGGGTGAGTAATATTAATAAATAATTCCTGTTCGTATAATTAAATTGTTGTCGAGTAAATATGTACGATGTTGGATAATGATTATATGTAAGCGATTTTGGTAAGGTCCGTAGATAAGAGAGCAATGTGATACATGACGTTATTCGCAGAGGATAAATGAGATATATTTATATTGTAGCAGGTTGACTGAAATGAAAGTGGTCAGCGTGACAAAGATATTGAGTACCGGCAGAACGGAGCCGAAGTGATTTAATATTGAAAAGTAAATAAGATGATGAGACAGTCAATGTTATTACGTACGTGAAGGGACATAATAATGTGCATACGAGTTAATTGTAACACAACATCGTTCATTGATATATATAATTTACTACGTACGTTTGACTACTATTGAAATGTTATGTTGTCGCATAGAGAACACCCAATTAATTTAATATGAATGCTTGCTATAGCTCACTTTTTGGAACTACTTTCTAGGACACCACGTAGTAATATTATTATTATTATTATTATTATTATTATTATTATTATTATTATTATTATTATTATTATTATTATTATTATTTAAAAAATTATTGTTATTTTTTGTTTACCACGATCCTTATTAACG